>NC_060172.1:18309143-18329597 GCF_021292245.1 Micropterus dolomieu | reverse complement strand
AATAATCAAAGCTTCTGCAACTTAAACACTTCTTTACTTTAAAAGCCCCGAAACCTTTTTTCTCAATCAGCTTCTTATTAGTGATAAAAGGTAGATTTGTTTATCTACCCTGTATAGGATCCTACATGAGCACACACATTTTCTTTCAAAGTTTGAATGATTTTATGTTCCTTCATTCATGAAATTTCTGGATTTGTGTGTGTTCATTTGTGCTGGTCTTAAGTGGGTGGGACTCAGTCTGAAAAAGGTGATGTCATGTATCTACATGCACCAATCAGGATTGAGCAAAATGTGAATGAGCATGACACCTGGTTGGTTGTTACTGTAACTGTCAATCAAATCAAACCGCACCCACAGATACAGCAGAATAGCTGAGGGTTTGGCTGTTAAACTCTTCAGAAATAATACCTAAAAGAAAGATTTTGACTGTTGCTCATTAAGTCATGAATATATATTTTAGAAAAATACTTTATATACTTTAAATACTTTTAGATTTCAAGTCAAGTTTTCAGGGGCTTTAAAATCCAATTCTGTGTCATTTTCAATTTCCATTTCAGTCCTCCCATAATCAAGGTTTGTCATTTGTACCGTTGATCCACACAGGAAAGGTGCCCATGTCAAACATGGCGTATCCCCAGGTGTTGATGCCTAAATTAACGGTCAAAATCCCAATGATATTCAGAATGAATCCAGCTTTCACCTGAAGGAACAGATATATATACAGCATGAGTCAAGTTAAAAGAACAGGGTATCTGCAGCAATGAATGGCATTGAATTTAGTTTAAACACCTATAAATTAAAGTGTGATTGTTGCAACTGTGGATCATACGCAGGAGGCTATAGCAAATACTTTCACTACTGCATCCCATAATGGGCAAGTAGCAATTTGAGCAAAACACTTGAATGTACCTAAATTAAATAATAATTTACAATTGGTTAATCCATTCATCTATTTTCTGACACTGATCTGGGTCCAGGTTGCGTTAATTAAATTAATCATATCCTTAGAAATGTGATTTAATAATAATTAATTCTAGGCACTGTCATCCTTAGGCTACTGGTTGTCCATCATTCTGTCAGACTTTGACCTTTATGATTATGAAGCAGGAATGAAATTGCATTCAATGTGGTATTAAAAAGAACGCTGATGTTCACAAACAGTTTATATCTGGTGAACAAGGGTAGATCTTAAAAAAGGTAAGAAAATGGTTATTTTAAACACATTTAAATTAGGGCCTGTATTCATCAAACTGCTAAAAGTGAAATTTTGGATTTCAGTGAAAGATTAAAGTGAAACTCCTCCTACTTTCAGCTGGTACTACTCCTCACAGGCCAAAGAGAGACAACTATTCATCTAATTTCTTACAACTTATAAATGGTCTCATATAGGAAAACGCTCTGATTGTATAAAATATCATGAATAATTAAAAATAGGGTTGTTTTAGCCTCTACATTTGATATGAAACAACATGAATTAAGCTGGCATAGATTTTATTTGCAATCATTTTCAATACAGCTTCATTGTCTGCACTTGTCAATGTGGTACTGAATTCTCAGCCAATATCCTTTATTATTTCATCCATATTTTAGATTTGTAAATGATAAATACTTACTGATACCTTTACTGGAGATATTGAGGAACTCACACAAATAAAAACTTTTTTAAATACAATGGGCCAGATGTAGGTAAATCCATGGATTGATGATTGACTGTTCCTTGTCTGAGCACATATATGTGCAAACACCATAACACAATACTGAAGTCAATAAGAAAGAGCCTCAGTTATCTGTCCTGCAACTATATTTTTCTACAGTCAATGTAAAGGACGTTTCCCTCTCTACAATTTAAAAAAAAAGACTTCTTCTTTTAAACTAGATCACGTATATATATCAATCATACTTCACCTCTAAACCTTGTTCACATGATATTTGTAGATTGTGTATTACGGACTACATATGTGTGTAATTCTCACCATGTCGATGACTTTGAGGCTTCCAAATGAGAAGGCGATGGCGTTGGGTGGTGTGGCCACAGGCAGCATGAAGGCTAGAGAGGCAGCGATGGTGCAGGGCAGCATGACGTATAGCGGGTGTATCTTAATAGCTGTGGCCTAAGAAACACGCCAACACAACACAGTTTAATACATGGAAGCGCTGTGTTAACACCTGTGTGTATGTGCATGTGGACAACTGAGTTCTGTTCACCATAGAGGCCAGTATGGGCAGGAACAGGGTGGTGGTGGCTGTGTTGCTGGAGCACTCGGTGAATGTCGCCACCAACAGGCTGAGCAGCAACGAGATGGCATAGGGGGGGATTTGCTGCAGAGGTGCCAAGCTCTGTCCCAACCACTTGGACAGACCTGACTCCTGTAAATATAGAAAATGTTCATTCTTTGTGAGATTGCTATTAGCCATGCAAGCATTTAGGGATGGAAATGTCTGTTGGTCGCGCCACCAATTTAGTCCAGACTGAAATATTTCAACAACTATTTTGTTACATACATTCATGTTCACCAGAGTATTCATTCTAGACTTTGATGATCCCCTCACTCCTCATATAGAGCCACCAGCTGTTCACACCACTGAAATATCTCAACATCAACTTGATTTATTGGCTCCACCATGTTCATCAGCTAGTTGCTAACTTTGTCAGTGTGCTGTTGGTGCTGAGCTTTTAGAGTTTTTTTGTTGTTGCTGAAATCAGATGCCATGTGCGTCTGAAAACCATGGTATGAGAGTGATGAGAGTGAACCAAAACAGTAAAGTGGCAGACAGCAAACAATCATAAAGCCAAGGGAAGCTGTGCTGATTCAGATAATAGTTTTCTGTAGGTTCAGTATGAGCGAGTCCATTCACATTTCCACATTGTTTTACCATTGTCTCCTGATACAGTGTTGGTAGAAAATATCATCTATCACACCTGCCTCAGCTGGAGTTTGTGTTAGTCAATGCTATTAAGTGCTGCCTATCCCAGAAATCACTTCAATAAATAAAACAGTGTAGGTGGTACCATGACATTTTATTTTAGATTTTCTGTTGATTATGTCTTTTTTTAGAGACCTTTTAACTTTTCCTTTCCTTTTAAACTACCAAATATATCGTGAGGTTCCAGTTTTTTAGTTATAGCACATAAGCACATGAGCCTACAGCCTACAGCAGAAACCTAATATATGATTTCTTAAAAGGAGAAAACACAGTGTTCGTACCTCACTGCCAGCAGCCAGAGCAAAGCCTCCTCCCAGCAGCAGGATGATGTTCCAGGGCATTCGCTCGTGGACCACCTGCCAATCCAGCAGAGTGGGGGGAGACTTCACCATCTTACCTATGAGACACAGATGAAATGTGAACATGAAACAGTAATTACTTTAAAAGAGCAATGTCATACGCAGCTGAGCTCAAATTTAGGTCACACAACCTTCATTAAAGTATTGTATTATCGAGGATTTTTTTCTCCGTAAATGTGATTAGTAGGGTTAAAATATCACCTGCATCGTTGTAACCGTAGCCTCTATAACTGGGCAGCTGGGATGGGATGACGAAGAAGAGCATTGACATAAAAATAGCGATGGTTCCATCTGACACAAACCTGAAGGACACAAGATAACGTTATTAAACATTATGTTGCTGAAATGTTTCCTGCTCAGTTTCACATGGTGTTACAGTGCAAATGTGTGTGAACTGATGTAAAACTGCTACATCATTTATGAAGAGGTCAAAAGATTTAACTGGGGGACCAGGGTTTAAAGAGACACAAGGTGGAAGAGTAGAGGAAGGACTATGGGTTAACAAAACATCGGTCCAATGAGGTAGTGAATTGCTGAAACTGAGTTATCGTCAAAAATCACCAAATAGGAGTGTTAGGTTTAAAGAAGCTCTTTGGAGTGTGTATACAACTGCTTTTTTTATGGAGACAAAACAGGTAATGAAAGAAGTTAATGTTTCTCTTGAGAAATATACCATGAAAATAAAAATGTGATGCAAGGCCACACTAGCTAGAATATAGCAGGATCTCCGCCATTGTTGTGTTGTTTCAGTGTTATTAATGCTGTGTGTAGGACCAATGTGAGACACACATTGTGAACAAGCACTATCTAAAAAGCGCAGGGAGGTGTCACATCAGCCCCTTTGAATGGGTGCTGCACTAGTAAGAAAAATATAGAACATCACCACACTTATCTAACGAAGCCCTGAGAGGCAAGTGAGAAAAAAAAGAATCTGGTGATTCATTTTTGTAAGTCTGATGTAAATTATTTTCTCTTCCTGTGTTTATGACTTTTTTCCATTCTCGTTTCAGCCAGAAGAGGCTGAAGTCCACCATCACCCCTTGTTCTTTATAGGAGTAAATGCATAATGCTTTTAGTTCTATTTGAAACATTGTGCACTTCACCCTTTTTTGGAGATGAAATTAGTATTACAACAAAACAAACTTGACAAAAATGTATGTATGTATTTTTCACCTGTTTCACAAATGGAAAAAAAGGAACTTACACTAAACAAAATTATAAAATCAAATCTTCACTTTTTCTTTGCCCCCATTCATCATGAGCTGAAGAGAGATCTAATGAGATCTAAGACTTTCTCTATGTACACAAAAGGCGTATTTCTCTCAAATATTGTTCACAAATCTGTCAAAATCTGTGTTAGTGAGCACTTCTCCTTTGCCGAGATTCAACTGTTAAGTCACAAACACAAGAAAACAATTTAGATTAGACAAAAAAAATGGATTACAAGAATGTTTCTGACTTGCTTCTCAGGGCTTCCACACTTATTCTTTTAGAAGGAAGGTGAAGAAACTCACTCCTTAGGGAAGATCACTGCCCAGCCGGGAATGAAGCCTGGCTCTCTAGTGAACCACAGGAGCACCAGCAGTATAAAGACCGTGAGCACCGCCCCTTCAGCAAACTTCATGGGCCCCAGCTTTTTGTACTCCTCTTTCATTACCGCATACGCCTCCTTATCTCTGTCGGTTTTCACGCCGCAGCCAAATGACTCCTTCAGGCTGAGAAGAGAAGTACAAAGTACAAAGATGCTGCAGATTCGTCACCAAATCGAGGAAATGTTTATTAAGATTTATTAGCGTGGACTACGTTCGAAGAACTTGTTAAACTTTAAGGTAGGCCGAACGTGGATTTACAGCACTTTTTCAAGGTGTGGTCATTATATAGAATGAGTTCCTCTACTGAAATGTGTTAGTTCATTACTTTTAAGTCTATAATTGTCTTTAAAACAAGTGGTGTGTGCCTTGATGGTGCAACATCACTTACCTGGTAGCAGCAGCAAAAATAAATGGTATCCTGGATTTGTCCCTGATAATTGCTTGTGCTTTTTTACTGCTCTTTGGACCATAGGAATCCACTGACTCCTGCTACGGCGCGTTATGCCGCGGTTTTGATGCGTCCATAGACAGGTGTCATGCCAAGGTAGTTATCCCCGACAGAAAGTGTTTCCCCTGCCGTGGGAGCGCGCATACATTCAGCGGTGAAGGCGGACCTTCGACTTCACCAAAGTGAATGAAAAATATACCATGTGGATTGTTTAATCTATCGTTTTAGTATTGTTTTATTAAGGAGGTTTGTGTAGAGCAAGCTAGCACTTATAAACGTTTTTATAGGCTTGTGTTACCGAACTTCGTATTATTTATTCATTGCACTCAACTGAGAATGTCTACACAAGACGAGCATTTAGTTTCACTCATAAAGCAAACATTTATTTTCGCGATAGTCTGGTGATGTTATAACTGACCACGTAGTCAATCACTTTGTCATCCATGTTACTGTTTAGAAGCTAGATTCAGTCAGTCACCTTTTTCATGCTGCATTCAGTTTAATGTACATTTCGAGTCAAGGAAATGTAACGTTGAGGCGAGCAAAGTGTTAAACTGATTAGTGATGTTGATACAGGTGACATGAAAAAGGTGACAGTCAATCCACATGGTATATTTTTCATTCACTTTGGTGAAGTCGAAGGTCCGCCTTCACCGCTATTTGCACGCGGGCTCCCGCGGCAGGGGAAACACTTTCTGTCGGGGATAACTACCTTGGCACAACACCTGCATCAAAGTCCGCTGGAAGCGTCTCAGAAGCGTTTCAGCAGCGGAGTGTGCAGCCTGCCCCACATTATTTACTTATTGTTTACTGCTACCTTCTTCACAGCCCTCTATGACCCCGTTTCGTTCCGTCAACTTTAGGCAGCATTTCCGAAGATCATTTCAGAATCAGAGCATTTTGCCTGCCTTTTTTTGTTTAGATTTGTTGATTTGGTAATCAGTGTTTGCATTTTGTGCTTCTACTATGATTAAGTAGGCTACATAGTTAAATGATTTCTTTTTGTGTCCGTTTTAACCGTGTTTATTGTTGTTTTACGATCGGGAGACTCCACAGACTCCTGTTCTGTGTCTGACTTCCTGCCTGGTTTGATCTGCTCTGTGCTGCTTTACGTGGCTAGCGTTGAAAAATAGACGCACTGTGGCCGCGTCTTTTGGACTCAAAAGCATTGACTCCAAAAGACGCGGCCACAGTGCGTCTATTTTTCAACGCTAGCCACGTAAAGCAGCCGGCAACCGTGGCGCAGTCGTAACGCGCTTAAGCTGGAGTCAGTGGATTTTAGTCCAGCTACTTTTCCTAACTTTACTAAAGTGGGTATTGCTTATAGTTAATGATGAATGAATAATGAAACCCGTTACAGATTAGTGTAACAGTGACAGTGTGTGTAACTGTAATTAAATACCTTATAGCTCTTATCACCACAGATATTTGACTAGCCATGGTAAGAAACACACATGTTACTAATAGCATTAACTGTGGCTCCCTTCTATTCAAGTGTCCCAGTAGGCAGTGACAGTGTGCAACTTGTTCATAATACACAGGAAATAAAGTACATGTAAGTTATTCCAATTTCTTCACTTAACGGAATATCTTGACATTTAGGGAAAAATGTTCATCTGCTTTTTAGACAGAGTCAGATGAGAACACTGATATCATTCTCACGTCTACTCTGCAGCTGGTTAGCTTAAGTTTACTCAGAAACTGGCAACGGGGAAGCAGCGAGACTGCTCTGTCAGAATTCAAGTCATGATTGACCATCTGTCCTTTTCAGACCATGTTGCTGCTGTCGCTGCCGCTTTGCTCTATACAACATAAGGAAAATCAGGCCATACCTCAATAAGGATGCCACCCAGCTTTTGGTACAGGACATGGTTTTCTCTCGCCTCGACTATGCCTATTTCTAGTAGGTCTTCCAGCTTGTGCAGTGAAACCCCTATAAATGGTTCAGAATGCATCTGGTCTGGTTTTTGATCAGCACAAAAGGACTCATGTCACTCCATTACTGTGTGACCTCCACTGGCTACCCACGGCCTCCCGAATCAAATTCAAATCACTAACGCTGCATAGAGAGTGACTACTGGGTCTGCACCTATCTACCTAAACTCCTTCCTTCTCGGCCACTACGCTCCTCCATCGAACGCCGCCTGGCTCTGCCATCCCTACACACAAAGCAATCCCAGTCCCGGCTGTTCTCATCTGTGACACCACGATGGTGGAACGAGCTACCACACGCCATCAGAGCAGGGGCGTCCCTCTCTAATTTCAAGAAGCTCTTGAAAACTTATCTCTTCTGAGAACACTTTCTCTTATAACACGTCTAACTCCTAATATCTAACATGCACTTCATGTGCTCTTCTTCTTCTTTCCCCTACAATTATCCTGTATTGATTGCACTTTTTGTTAACTCTTACTTCTTTCCCTAGATGTCTATGAAGATTCTCAGTCATCCAGGTCATAGTTATCCAACGAAGGTTAAAATCAAGGGCAACTGGACTTGGTTCTTTCCCTAGGTATTTACCCCATTGATGCGATATGTGCTATGTGATGGCAATTCGAGTTTTCAAATAAATAGCTTAGGCAAACACTTTATGTGAATTTTATTCAAGTCTTCTGCAGAAGGAACTCACTGGGACACACGCATGAGAGTATCTTCCGAGTGAGCTGCAGTGTCTCAGCACATGCAGTTTTTATCCTAATCTCAGGGTCAGCACTATCTCACCACTGGAACTGGAATGTTGTCTTTCTTGTTGTTTCTGGAGAACACTCAATCTCAATCTATTGTGAAGTCAATCATGTCCTGGTACAGCCAGGCACAAGTTGTAAAACAATAAAAGACATGACCCCCCTTGGACACATTGTAAAGCATCACACACATTTACCTCCTATTGACCAGTGAGTAACATTAATTACATGAGTGTGTTTGGAGATGGTATTTGATGCTTTGTTGATGCTTGTATGTTGTTCCTCAAATGTAAGTCGCTTTGGATAAAAGCGTCTGCCAAATGAGTAAATGTAAATGTAATTTAAATTTTATTATCTTCTGACAGATGCTAGCTGTTTTCCTGTTTCCAGTCTTTGTGCTAAGCTAGGCTAACAGGCTTCTTACTGTAGCTTCATATTTAATGGACATTCTATTCTGACTTTCCGCCAGAAAGGAAAAATTTCCCAAAATGTTGAAGAATTTATATAGTGTGTTCTAAGTGTTTTGTAGTATAAATACAGCTTCCTCTTTAAAGGATCAGTTCACCAAAAACACACAAAAAATGACCTATAAGGATTTTGGATCACACAAATAGTTTCAGTTTGAACATTTAAACATGATGCTGAGTATGAGGGAAAACATGCTTGTCTTCATTGCTCACATCTGTACTGTACATATTATAGGCTGAAGTTGCCTTACTTGAAGCCCAGGAAAATTAACTGAAGCCAGAGCCAGGTCAACACCAGCATGATCACCATGTTGGGAAAAGCAAAGCCGAACCAGCTGGCAAAGTTGATCACATCACCATTCCCAGGGAATAGCCTTCACAAAAGATAAGATGGAGAGATAAGAGGAGGAAAAGAGATACAAACAGGACAATCAGCCGTTGCATATCTTTAATATTATTGTCCTTTGTTTATTAAAGCCTTACTTGTCCATTTGACCCTTAAGGATAAGGTTAGGGGTCGTGCCGGTGAGTGTGGCCGTGCCACCGATGCTGGCAGAGTAACACACACTCAGACTCATCCCTTTGGTCAGATGCTCATACTTGGCCTCCATCGCTTTTCTCCTGGACTCCTGCATTGCTTCTCGACTACACTCATGTTGATCTGGAGCCCAAGAAATTCAGTAAGTGCAAGTTATTGGACAGGTTACTGTCCAGAAGACCATAGACTCATCTATCTAGCAGACATTTCTACTTACCCGCACTGTTCTCCAGATGACACTTGGTGTCTGGCTGTTTAATGCCTGTTATTTCCTCTTTAGTTTCTCTCATCTCAAGCTCAAATGCAGGGTTGTCCTCGGCTGCATCCTGGAAATCTTGTTCGTCTGCCCGAGCCTCTGTGGCTTTCAGCTGCTGCAGCACGGCATGGGCAATGGGCAGCATCATGGCCGTGGTGGCTGTGTTGCTGATCCACATGGACAGGAAGGACGAGACGCTCATGAAGCCCATCATTAACCTGTGTGAGAGGGTAGTAAAAGGAGTGAATATGATAATAGGGATAATGAGAACAGTAGTAGTTATGAGTTATGATCAGATCTTATTCAAAGAGTTATGTAGCAGCTAACATTTATTTAAAAATGTTTTGAAATTCATTTTGTCGTGCAGCTTCACAACATCATCTGTTTTTTCAAAAACAAAAAATTAAGCAAAATTACTGTAACATCGCAATGAAATTGTATTTTATGAGAGTCTGTAATTTATCAATGCAAAAAATGAAAATGTTGTCATTCAGTACTAAAATAGTATTGCGTCTGTCTTCTGTTGTTTTTCAATATGCTGGAACTATTTTCTCCCAAGGTCCCAAAACAAGGGAAACTGAAATGGATGAATAATTGAATAATTTCACCCAAACATTTTTACTCAAAATATTTTCTTTCTTTTTTGTTTTCGGAAATGTGAGTCTTGAAGGCCCAGTTGCGCCATTTCTGTATCTGGCTGTGTTTTCTGTTTTTGCAGTGTGTTTTAAATGCCGCGCATGTGTTGTATGAAGCTGCTTTCTTATTTGCTTGTATTTTATCTATTTGCAAGTCTAATGCTTTTCTTAAGTTTAACTTGTTAAGATGTATGTTTTTTGCAGTTGATGCTCCTGATAGTTGTAGAGGAAGAATCACAGTGTACAGTGTTATCATCCTGAAGACACACACATTATCATGAAAAATGCTGAACTGAGCATTTGTGACATATTTTAATGTGACGTGGAAAGAAGTTAACAAGTCAGTACTATAAAGATCCTTGCAGGCTCTATTGAGCATCTATACACAGCTTTCTTTCTGCTGCCTGCTGTAGTTTACACAGGTGAGCTTTATCACAAGGCTTTCTTACAGGGCTGGACGAACACCAACCAGCAGCAAAACTCGGATTGCGATGCGCTTATGAAGGCTCCAGTGCTCCACTGCGATGGCCACCAACAGGCCACCGATGAACAGCATGTTAGAGTCTTTCAGATATTCAATACTCACCTGAAACAGACCACACACAGAGAATATCTTCAGCGTAGGAATCAAATAAAACAAATTCAACAGGTTGTTCAACTGTTGTTGTAACCTGTGAACCTCAAGTCTAATACACAGGAAATGTATCATCAATTTATGGGCAATAAAAGTAAAACACTGTGAGCAGCCGATTTTTTCATGTCTGTAAAGGTACGATGCCCCCTAAAAATAACTGACTGAAAGGTAAAATCACCACTTTCAGTATGCAGTGGTTCATTATCTAAGACAAATTCTATTCTGTTGTACTCTATTTGGTCCTGTTCTCCTGGTGTCCCTTAGCTGTTCTCTTGCTGAACTTGATCTGGTCTTGGGGGCCATGCAAAGACAAATATAAGAACATAAGCATAATGACATAATGAAGCACAGAAGTGTAAATAAGGACAGAACCTCTCCAGCCTTCATGATGCCCAGCATAGGGAAGAGGACAACAGGCAGTAGGGCAGTCACAGCCAGAGGCATACACTCTGTACACCAGTACAGAGCCATGAGGATGATAGCATAACCACATCTCGCTTGCTGTAAACACACACACACACACACACTTGTTGAGGCTAAATTCTCTATGAAAATAGACAAACATCACATCATCAGTGGAGCATTTTGTCATTTTACATCTGGAATATGCTTAGATGTGTAAAGATTAGATAGATAAAGATGTTTGGCACAGACAGACACAGAAGCAGAGACAGGCACACACTTACAGTAAATACAGTATTTCAGCTTTCATGTTCTTTGTTTTATCTCCAGCCTCTCTTTAAAAGGCCATACAATTTTACAGATGCAGATAGCAGGAATCCTTAATCTCGTCTCAGAAGATAACTCTTTATGGGTCCTCAGTAAAATCACGTTTCATAAAGACTGTTTAAACTGCCTGACACAAAAGGTTTGACTGCCACAAAGCTCAGCAGCTTTGAGTGTCTACTTTTGCACTTTTAAAACACAAAATTACGATTGTTACCATTAACACTATTATAAATATCTGTACCATTTTTCATTTAGTCTATAGCAACATCACCTTCACTGTCTGTACCTCTGTGTGTATATTGTGTAGGCTGCCTCCCTCCCCTCTCTCTCTCCTTACATCCCTCTCTTTTTCTCTCTATTCCTCTACTGCTCTCTCTCTCCCTCTCTCTCCTTCACCCCCAACCGGTCGAGGCAGATGGCCGCCCACCCTGAGCCATGGTTCTGCTCGAGGTTTCTGCGTCTTAAAAGGAAGTTTTTCCTTGCCTCTGTCGCCTAGTGCTGCTCTTGGTGGGAACTGTTGGGCTTCTGTAAATATCATCACAGAGTACGGTCTAGACCTGCTCTTTAATGAAAAGCACTGTGACATAACTGTTGTTGTGATTTGGCGCTATATAAATAAAATTGAATTGAAAATAAAGTAAGATAAAACATTTTAAGATATATTAATTTTTGTAACACTTTCATGAAATTACTTATTACACATACATGCATACAGCAAGAGTTACTGTTGTTGCTATAATTTATAACTATAACCTTCTTTACTATTGCGCAGCGCTGGACTGGTAATCTGTCATACTGGGCATTTTCCTGGTAGGCTGGCGCACCTTGGGGCCAATATTTAAAATTTTAATATAAAAAATTATTAAAAAATTATAAAGTATTGCTGGCCCAGTCTCATCTCTTACAGGGCCGGTCCCACCTCTCCCCCGCTGTCCTCTCTGTTTCTGAGTTGTCAAGATGGTGCAAATGCAAAAAGAAGTGTGTGGAGAAGTTGTAGGCCAAAAAAAGTAAGAATCAAGAAGCGGATGCCACTAAATGTGCAAAAATTACAGATATGTTTGCTGCAGCATGGAGGGAGGAAACAGTGACTGGCCGAGGAAACAGTGGCTGGCCGAGGAAACAGTGGCTGGCCAAGGCCACTGCCAGGCAGAGGAGGAGGTGTTTTACGCATTATTTATTTCCCCACCAGAGTTAGATTGGTGATATTTAGGGTTAGGGTGGTGTTACGGTTAGCCGGTCAAAGGCAGAGGCAGGTGCAGGACTTGATGTGAAGCTGGAGTCCATCAAGTGACAGTTGTCGAAGATCTGGTGGGGAGAAAATTGCTGCACGTGTGACAAGGAAGCCTAGGAACAGAGTGAGCAGGATGAAGGTATAGTTGAACCGGTATGCAGGGAGTAGCATGCAGGGACACAAGGACTGAGGGAGAGTGCAGGGAGGTAGTGTGTGTGCCATGCAATGATGACGATGATGAAAATAACATACTTGTAACGCTATCATAAAATGAGACCGTCAGCTACTGCTGTCAGTCTAAACTTGTAGCCTAGCATAGTTCCCAACTGCTGTTGCAACTTTGGCTGATTATTCTAAAACTGATTAGCTAACATTGGCATTGGCTAAGTAGTGAGTGACCTGGGTCCATATAGTATAATATTATTACACTATGCTACATACTCTATACTCTAGGCTTGATAAAGAAGGCTGTTTAATAGGTTACGTCTGTCGCTCAACAGGAAACAAAGTTGTCCTTTTTTTCCCACATATACATATGGTATGGATTACTGTTATTACCATTTGTGGGGCATTTTTAGTCTTTATTGGATTGGAAAGTGGATAGAGAGAGAAATGGGGGGCGACATGCAGCAAAGGGACGGAGCAAAGGGCTGCTGCAGTAAGGACTCAGCCTTGTACATTGGGCACGCACACTCACAGGTGAGCAAAACCACACCTAAGCCAAGCGTAGTCTTAACTAAATGTGCCTACCAGTACCTCTAAAGCACACTAATAAAAATGTTGTATTGTTTAATTTGTACAAAAAAACTATTTCTTATATAAGAGCAGTTGCCAAGCAATCAACAGGTATCAGTACAAGACTCCAGGAAGTCACTACTCCTAGCCAAAAAAAGAGTCTGGCATATAACCCCTTACAAAACTGCATCGGGAGGCAGCCATCTTAATGTGTCTTTGTTGGTACTGTAAGTCTCTGTGTTGTAATGAAGCCTTTGTAAATAGTTTAAAAATAAAAGAATCAAGCAAATCAATATACTGATGAAATAAGTTGTCCAGTTGCAGCATTTGAACACATAATGGGTAACCTATGTCACTCACAGGGTTTTTAAGGTGACTGTGTTTCTCGTAATCATGTTAGGAATTTGGCCCTGGAGACAGACATTATCTTTCTTTCGGATTAAGTGATTTGGATTGGAGACGTAATGAGTGATACATGCAGCCGACATTCAATGGTTACACATAAGCCAAAGAATAATTACGTTAATATAAAGTTAGGTAATGTTAGACTCTGATATAGTGTAGATGCGTATTCTCAATATTTCCTTTGTCAGTTTGACTTTTATAGCTGCAGGCAACCGCATTTCACATAAAATCCACTTCCACTCAATTCTAATTCTTAAAAGTGAAAAACAGTCTGATTTTCCTTTCACTTTTTAAAAATTATTTTATGGGTTAAATTTAAACCATAATGTGATATTATTTGATTGTAGCATCTTTCAAATAATTGTGAAGGCAAACGTATTTGTTAGTTAAAACCCACACAACATCAAACACTTTGTCTCTAGTGTGAAATTTACTTGATTTTACCAATTGAGCTACTGACACATGCACAGTAATGTTTCTTGAAATTTTAGAGACAAATTACTAGTTGCAACTATAAAGCCACCTGAAAGTTTCAGAAGTTTGATTGTTAATTTATTTGTATTGTACTATGAAATAACTGTTTGAAACTTTGAAGATTAATTCAACAGCTTGTTCTCAAATGATATCAGATGCTCAGGACATACATGTAAAACCACATGAAAAAACATGAGAGTATTAGCCAGGCATAAGGAATAAGTGCTGTTGTTTCCATAATGTATCTTTCTGACATGTACTTACAAATATCTTTAGCCACAGTCAAACAACAACTATTACATATTTTAGACTCTGGAAAACACAGATGTGTAAAAACATTAATTCCAAGCACACACACACACTCACCGATGTAAAGCTGATGAGAGGCAGGGGAAGGAGTACAATTGGAGTGAAGATAATGATGAAGTAGTTTCTGTGGTACCATAGCCACTTCAACCAAATACCCATTATTCTCCAGGAAAAACTGACAGGTAACCCAGTGGCAAAAAACTATCCAGAAGTCTCCCAGGTAACTCAGAACAAACAGCTGATCAAGATAAACACCAAGTGGCCCCTGGTAAGAAAAGACAGAGAGGCAGACAGGTAAAAATTAAGCTACACAGCAAGGTCAGGTGAGCTAAGGGTGAAGCACAAGTGAAGCTGGAGAGAAAGCAGAGATGTGCTCCACAGGGAACATCTGAGGTAATGAGACTTAAAATGATCACAATCTACTCTTTCTATCTCTTGTAACATATCAAACATTAACTCAACACCAAAGAGATCTCAATCCTTGATAGAGAGACAGACTAAGCTATTGGGAAAGAAATAAAGGTAGCAGTAAAGGTAGAGAGAGGTGGAGGGATGACAGATGGGGAGAAAGATTGCCAAACAATAGATAGTTTTATCAACTTAAGGAGCTCTTAACCAAAGGTCAGGTGCTGTGCATGCACCAACTGAGCTGAAAGAAACAAATAGGTGCGTGTAGCTGCTTAGGGTCTGCGAAAGGTGCACAAAATCTGCAAAGTAAAGATACAGAGCATTTTAACTCTGTATTGTAAGTACAGCAGAGCAATAGGTCTGTCTGGCATGTGTTAGTTAGCCTAATCAATAAGCAACCTTGTTTTATGCACTACACTCAAAGGTTTTGCGCTACAGGCATGACCAGTAGCTTATGGTGGCTAACATGTTAGCTATATTGCTGTGTAACTGATATTACTGAGTCAGTTTGCTGATTTAATTTCTCTCCCCTATGTTTTACTGTTAAACATTTTCCATTACATGGGCTCACTTCAAAGGAATAGTTTGATAAAGCTGGCTAAATTAGCTTAGCAGCTAGCCTGGCTCTGTCAATGGTTACAAAATCTGTCTACCAGCACCTCCTAATTAACACAATATCTTGTTTGCTTAGTCAGAAACCAAAGTGAAAAAACCTCAGATTTGCCATTTTACAGAGGGTTAAGTGAAAACAAGTCAAATAAAAAACACCTCCAAACCTGTGGACAAGTTTCATCATGTTTGCTAACACACTACAGTATCCACCTGGGTTTTGTGCAAAGTAATAAAAGCTGTGACTTATATTTTTTTGCTTTTTATTTCAGTTTCTATGTGCCTTAATTACAGAGTGTCGTCAATCTAGTCACATCTTGGACAAATCTCTGTTCTGATTTAATGATTTTATGGAGTTTTTAGCTTTGTGTGTCTTACATGGAGACAGTTCCTTTCAGAAATCACTGAAATGACTCAAATATCAGTATATCAATATTAAATCTAAGCACATCACACGTATAACAGAAACACAACTTTCATCAGCAGTAAGACATTTCTGTCTGTGGCTTATTAATAGACAGCCAATGGAGATTTGGCAGCAACCCAGGTCACTAACTGATACAAGCTTCACAGACAACCAAAGTCCACATGCTGTAATAATCTGTCCTCACCAGGCATACAGGCAGTTTTCACACTATCACAGAAGACAAATACATTTTTAAACCCATCTGACTTCCTTCATTGTTTGGACTGGTTTATCCGCTGTTAGACTGGTGCTACTGTGCGAGACATCCTTCACTTTCAGAGTGATGAAGACTGTCAGCAGACTCTTTCTGTCTGGTGGTTTCAGTCTCTGCGTCTCTCCATGGTGCTGAATCTATTAACTTCTGTCAGACAATCTCCCGTTGGTCATAGTCCAAAATAATAATAGTAAAAAAACAGTTATTCCACGGACTTTTAAAAAGATCCTACATTTTTCTCTCTTTAATATGCCAGGGCTATCAGGGCTAAATTGTGTTTGCTATAGGGTTGTTTTTTTACACCAAAGATCAATAGAGGAAAAAGACTGCCCTGGTTACACAATGTTTGAACTCAGATACCAGGGAATTGTTGGGTCTCTGTAAATAATATTACCACGAGTATGGTCTAGACCTGCTCTGGATGAAAACTGCAATGTGATAACTTCTGTTATGAATTAAACTGTTGTTATAATAAGTCTGTAAATAAAGAGCAGGGTGAGAACAGTTAACTTATGTAATATATACGTAAGAAACATATCACTGTAGTTTTTTTACGATCTTGCACGTGGAAACTACTGAGAACTCTCTGTTTTATAATTGTTTCCTGCACTTCATATGTGAGATAAGGCCAGAAATAGCTTCTATTAAGTCATAAAGCACACCTTCAACCATATTAAACCCAAACAAGTGCTTATGTCAAATCACAAACAGCATTTAAAATGTTCATATGCATGGAGAATGAAGTTTGTTTGTATACAAGTTAGTGACTATTTTTTTTTAAATCAGTACATGGGTGCTGTTGTAAATGTAAATGTAAAATGTAACTCTTAAAAAAATGGACTGTATTGTTTAGGGTAACAGAGTATAATTGAGTAAAATTGTCTTATAAAATGTGGATAAATGACCATTAAATAAACCATCAATTGAATTTCAATATTTTGTATGTTTTTATGAATGTCGTATTTAGGCTTCACAAGTGAATTATCAAACAATGAGAGCTTTACAGATGTCAGGAAATTTGGGTTCTGCTGCTTCTAATCAGCCACCTGTTTACTGGTTTCCACTTATTATTTATTTATTCACCATTCTCTATTTCAGTGCTGTTCATACTATGTCATTGTATATATTGTATACCAATAAACCTACCTCAGGTCATAAGGTCATAGGTCTTATTTATTTTTTCCAGCATCCTTTGCACTATGCTCCATCACACTGTGTACATGTATGCATGTATGTGTATGTGTACCTGTATATCATATCCACCTTCTACATGTACATAACCTGGCAATAAAGCTGATTCTGATTCTGATTCTACTTGTCCTCCAAAAAAACAAACATGACTACACTTTGCTGCTGAATCTCAAAATAAACAACAATTCTTTGGATTATACAACACTCATTTCTATGTTTTTCAGTGTGGGGCTTATTAATTGACAGCTAATGGAGACATGGCAGCAACCCAGGTCACTAACTGACACAGGCTCCACAGAAAACCAAAGTCCACGTGCCCTAATAATCTGTCCTCACCAGGTTTACAGGCAGTTTTCACACTATCACAGAAGACAAATACATTTTTAAACCCCATCTAACCTCCTTCATTGTTTGTACTGGTTTACCAACTGTTGGACTGGTGCTACTGGGCGAGACATGCTTCACTTTTAGAGTAATGAGGAAAGCTAAAATCCACCTCTCTTTTTTTTGTATTTTATTTAAAACAACAACATCTTTCAATCTGCCTGGTGGTGAGGTGCTGGTTTCAGCCTATGCGTCTCTCCATGGTGCTGAATCCAATTATTAATTTTTGTCAGACAATCTCATGTTGGTCATAGTCCAGAATAATAGTAGTATACAGATTTTAAAAATATCCTACAGTTTTCTTGTTGCATCTCATGTTTTAATACGCCACTCTAGTTTTCAGGGCTAAATTTGGAAGAAGGCCTTGTGTCTGCTTTAGGGTTGATTTTCTTTTACACCAGAGATCAATAGAGGAAAAAGACTGCCCTGTTTACGCAATGTTTGAACTCAGATACCCTTTCCCCTTACTCTCTAAGTTACTCTCCCAGAATACAGTATATATTGACTTTACGAGACAATAGCACACTTTTGCAGTTTGTAGTCCTGGTTTACAATGCAGAAGCACTCAGTTAAAAAGACCATCAATGCAATATTTATTGTAATTACCTGTCTTGTTTAAAAAAAAAATAAATAAAAATAAACAAGCTGATAGTGGATGTTAAATTTCCCAGATGACTGGAAAGCAAGTGGGTACAAACTGTGGCCTAAAATGATCATGTTAGGACGATGTTTCTGGGACAGACAGGACAGAGATCAGCCATCCCGGTTTAATGATTATCACAGCAGAGTGTTGACCAATCAGGAAAACAGACGGCGGTGGGGGGGGGTCAACAGCTTCTGAAAAAATATCTATTGATCATCTGCACTCAATTCTGCACCCCAAAGTGGGGCACTCAGCTCAAACTCTCCTGAATGTAGTTGGTGTGAACAGGCAGAATAGCGTACAATTCTCTTCTGAATTAAAATTGCACCTTTTAAGTTTTTTGTTTTAAATTATTGCATTATTTTCTGTGAGTCAGCATGAAGCCAGCAGTGGTCCTGCTGGGCCTCGTCCTCCTGCTGAACACCACCTTTGCTGTGGAAGGTAAGTCTTCCAGATTGTCTTTTAATTTAATTATAGTCGATAGACTTTAAAAGTCAAGGAGTCAGCAAATCGTTTTACCTCTCGAGAAGTAATTTGTACTTTTAAGTGCTGTAAATTGTATTACCTTTAAAGGAAATAATCAAGTACTTTCCCATGCCTTTACCATACTATTCATTAGAACATTAAGAAAACAATGTGACGTTTGTTTTGTGTATTTCAGAGGTTTTCAAAGTGGGAGCCAGGCCTCCCACTTTGAAAACCTCTGAAATACACAGGGGGGCTCCAAACTGTTCCAGGGAAGGCTCAGTAAAAAAATATTAAATTAGAAATGAAAAGGAGATCACGTAGAATATCTTAAGTGTGTGTAATTTGGTTAAAGAGATAGTTCAGAGATAAAGTATTGGGGTAATTTTATTGTCAGAAACAATAAATGCCTTAGGACAGACTTCTTTTTATGTATTTGGTGTGGTCTGAAGTTTGTCAAAAAGAATATAATCATGATCCCTTAGGCATCTAGGACTTGAGCAAAATTAACTAAATAAATTGGGCCCATAGCCTCAAACCTTGAAAATGCCTGATGTATTTATTCTGGATGAAATCTTTCTGCATACACAGCATTCATTTAAATAACAATTTGAGGCTGGAATAGGTACAATTATAAAATAGTTCACCAATAAACCCCAAAGATTAGAGAAAAGGAAAAAATAAAATACAAAACAGATTTGTGTAGCACAACTCTTTCTTCCCCATTAATCATCTCACAACCCCTCAGATTTATCTTGTGACCCACTTGAGTGGCCAGACCCCTAGGTTGGGAACCACCAGTCAAGTAACTGGTAACTATAAATAAACTATTTTAATCATGTAATATATCAGTCAATGGGCCCATTTTTCTGTACAAGGAACACTAGCTTACTTAGCCTACTTTTTATATTTCAAGTCAGGGACGTGCACAGGGGGGTTGCTCTGGTTGCCCGGGCAACTGCCCGTTTGCCTTTCCTGACTCAAGTTGCCCTTCCGACTCGCCCTTCCGAGAAAAAAAAATAAAATAAAAAAATAATCGCGATCGCAAAGCCTCATTCACTTCCATTCGGGCACCGAAAGTGAAAGTCAGTAGGGGAAGGGCAAACTCTGTTTAAGTGGCTGCACTGCTGCAGCGCTGCCTGCACGTCAGTCGATTCTGTTCCCTACCGGAATTCCTGTTTCCTTCCTTTATGCAATCATACTACAACAAATCATGCGTAGTTTTGCCCAGTTACCATACGTGATACGTACCAACAGAAGTGAATACGAGCTAGAAGCGCAACTGAATGTACGGGAAGCCAAAAGGTTAAAAAAGGATTGTATTTTTTTCCGAAATCTAAGCGTTTTTTAATTTAATATTTTATTAGAAGCGAGTTTTCCCCATCTGTCAATTCAATCTAGATTATTTATTTTCAAATAAAAAAAAAAAAGGAAAAAAAAAAATAATAATAATGATTAAAAAAACAATAAACAATAATATAAGGAACTCTTTTTTCATGACACGAGTCATGTTTTTCTGTTTTGTTATTAATAGTAGTTTAGGTTATTGAGTGCTGTATTTAAGTGTTTTTACTTTTTGTATATTTTTTAATAAAAAAATGTTTTTTTCTCAGTCCTTCATATAGCCCATGTTTTTTGTTTGGTTTTTTTTTTTT
>NC_060172.1:18287689-18309043 GCF_021292245.1 Micropterus dolomieu | reverse complement strand
GGGGTGCTTTTTTCAGGTCAGAGCAACTGCCCTTCAAAATTCCTGTGCACGTCCCTGTTTCAAGTAGGCCTACACTTTGCTGATAATCAGTGCTTGAAGTGGGCACCTCGACAGTTTACTCTTTGGCGTACCGGGAGATTTTCTTGCGTACCGGGACTTTTAATTAATTTTAATTGCGCTGCCGGTCCTCTCCTCTGCCTTCTCCAGATCAGGTTCTCTGGGCGCTACGTGACGCTCACCTGTTCCCGTTCTCACCTGCTTGCTAATCTCTGTCGGCGGAGAGAGACGAGGGAGAAGAGAAGCTCGGTGCCTTTCAAACAGCCGTGTGCTGAATGTAGCTCGTCAATGTCACTTGTCGTGAACCGACTAATCACAGCCTGGATGGGGCGGGACATTTAATAATATTGACAGATGGTGTCATTTACACTGGGGACGCTGGGGCAGGTCAGAATCAGAATGTCTCCATCACTTTATGAAAGTTTTGTTAAAACTGTTCTGAAACAGCAACAATAAATGTTAAATAATAAATGAAACAATGCACAATAAGAAATAATGCAATGCAATTGAAATATAGAAGAAACAAACGTGCATCGTCCAAAAGCTGAGTACTGCATTATATTCCATTATAGTTTTATATTTTGAATTGTCACCTCCCACCTTTATTTTGTTCCCCTTTATATAAATAAAGAATTGAAACAAACAAAGTGTGTTTCCACAGAGTCCTGTGTGGGTCGTTGTGGCTTCTTCGACCCGCAGAGCAAATGTCAGTGTGACTCCATGTGTGTGTACTACGGAAGCTGCTGTGGAGACTTTGACACCATTTGCCCTAAGAAAAGTCAGTACAGTCGTAGAATATTACCATCACACTGAATTACTGTATTTGTAACTATTTGTATTTTAATGAATAAATAGTAATACATTAAATAATAATACATTTATGTTCTGCCTTCAGCTGCTCGTGGTGACACATTCGCTGAAACAGAAGAAGAAACAGACGCAATGAACGAGAGCTCTACACCTCTCACACCAACTTTCAACACAGTTGCACCAATCATCACCGCCTCTCTTCCACCCACCATCACACAAGGGCCCACACCACCTGTAGACACTAATGCAGTGCCCTGCAGTGGTCGACCTTTTGATGCTTTTCTGCAGCTGAAGAATGGGTCGATCTACGCGTTTAGAGGTAAACCTCGACATCTGAAAGGGTTTCTGTCCAATAACTTTTTCACGCCTTTCCCTACTGTTGGTTTTGGTGAATATTTTGGTGTTTCTGTCAGTGGGTCCACTGTACAGTTCCCAAATGTCAATTTTCAGAAACCTAAAGAATTGCCTAATTCTCTGATCATCATCATGGGTCTTTATCTATAAAGTTGCAGATGTGAAGAACATACATCATGGCTCACCCACATTGTCCTCTTACACTTAGTTGCCTATTAAAAGGGAACAAACTAATTAGCAGGCATTAAAATGTAAATGTAAATCTGATCAGTGCACATGACTGGAAAAGACAATGCAGGCTGTGCATTTTATTTGTTGCTTTTTTTAGTTCTGTGTGTTGATACTTTGTGGATTATCCCGTTTAAATAAATCTCTCAGGTGAATATTTTTTCGAGTTGGATGACAAGTCCGTACTTCCCGGTTACCCCAAACTCACCCAGGATGTGTGGGGAATCTCTGGGCCCATCAGTGCTGCATTCACACGCATCAACTGCCAGGGAAAATCCTACATCTTTAAGGTAGAAACCTCTGTCTTCAACCAAAATTAATGACACAAAACAGGAACGAAACAAGGAGCTAAATCTTAACGCTAATGTGCAGGGGGATAGTAGTGGCAGGGCCACAACATGGGTAGGGCCTTCAAAAGCTTGGAATTAAAAGGTTTTTTTTATCTGAAATTTTACATTGTTCACGTTATTAGCATGATAAGTAAATTATTATTGTTGGCTGAATAAACAGTTTGAACGACTATTTTCTACCATAATGTTTACAAAAACAATAGAGATGTAAATACATTCAGCAGTATCAGAAACTTTGTAATTACTGTTCTGACTTAATTAAGAGTTTGAAAGTCATAGTAGGTTTTAAGTATTTGAGTGGGAACTGGGGTTAATTTTTGTATACTGTACATGTTCTGCCTAAAATTCCTAAAGCTGTGCTTCAAGTTTCTACAGTTGTGCAGTTTCTTAAGTTATATGATGCTACTTCCAATGTGCTCTAGACTGGGCTAAGTTTTTGGGAACTAAATCACATTAAATCTGCAATAAAAAATTATTCCACTGAAGTCTCATTCAGTTGAGATACAATAATTTAGTACTTTCTCAATGTAGATACCAGAGTAAGTTTCCCTCCTTTGTCTTCTTCCCAGTGTTTAATGCAGACCTGAAAAAGGGATAGAAATAATATTCAGTAATGTTGTAAATTATTGTATGTTGAGAAAGGAGGGCTGAAATATACTGAGATTTCAGATTGTGCAGACTTTCTTAAAAATACACATCATTATTGATTACCCTAATAACTGCTACAATTGCATGTGCTTACTTGTTGAGTCGTTTATTTAGACATGCTCACGAAATGGATGTAAAAGGGAAGAGGGCCCCACTGAGGCTACATACGTATGTGCACGAGCCAGATTTTTTGCTAAACAGCTACTAATGTGGCCTCAGCTGTAAAAAACAAACAAAAAAACCCCCTAATTCTTACAAAGAAATCTTTAGCAGGAATCTTCTGAAGATGAGAATAGTATGGTCCACAAAATTGGACTTAAATATAATAAAGATGTTCATGCTCACAAAAACTTGACTTTCTCTCACTGATCTGTATTTTGTATTTCTTCTCCCTCAGGGGAACAAGTACTGGAGGTTTGATGGCGATGTCTTAGATGCGGACTATCCCCGAGACATTTCAGTCGGCTTTGATGGCATACCCGATGACCTTGATGCCGCATTTGCCATACCAGCTCCAAGTCACCGTGGCAAAGAGAAAGCTTACTTTTTCAAAGGTGTTTTGTGTTAGAGATGTGTGATATTTTTTTAATCAGTATTAATTTTACTACTAAGCCGGATGATTTTTAACACTTGTATTTCTACACTGTGCTATTATTAATTTTACTGAAGTAAAAGAGCTCTGGAATCCTCTGCTCTAAATGAGGACACCCAAACTCTATGGCATGGAGCATAGATGTTAAAATTACCATCTGCAGAGTTACAGGCTGCATTTAGACTTGCCATAGTAGTAAAAGTTAATAACATTAAGGAGGACCCTGAAGATGCAACAGCTAAGTGAAATTCAGGAATCATCCATTTTATTATTTATATCTGTCTTCAGTGGGGGGAAACAGCCTATGTGTTTGTTTCTTCCTTCAGGGGACAAGTATTACCAGTACGAGTTCAAGCACCAGCCTTCCCATGAGGAGTGTGTCCGCATGAGCAGGTCCTCCCCGTCTGTGATGTTCACAAGCTACACTGACCTCTTCTGCGATCAGACATGGGAGGATTACTTCACAGAGCTCTTTGGAAGCCCTGGTAAGCCTCAGCTGTGTTGCTTGTGTTTGCTTTCTTGTGTATTTTGTGTGTGTGTGTGTGTGTGTGTGTCTCCAGTCATCCCTCATTTTTTATTTTCTCTGAAATAGCTCCCTTTGCACTGTCAGTGAGTGCACACTATTTTTCTCCTTTGTCCTCATTCAGTCAGCAGTCACCACACGGGCCCTAGTTTCACCAGCCGTGACTGGCAGGGCATCAGGCCCCCTGTAGATGCAGCCATGGTGGGACGGGTGCACCTCAGTCCCAAGCCCACGCCATCTTCTCCTCCGCCACCGAGGAGGTGGAGCAGTCGGAGGAGGAGACCCAGCAAAAAGCGTGGACAGGGAAGAAGGCAGAGTCACCACGTGCTGTTTGATGATTTGTGGAGTTACGATTTGTTTGACGACAGCGACCACCTCTTTGATGAGAGCACCACAAAGCAGTACAAAAGCACCCCAGTTCAAAATGTGTATTTTTTCAAAAGAGGTATGAATAGAAATGAATGAATTTTTAAAACCATATAAAGAAATTAAAATATTGTCTTTAATCTTCCCCCTTTAACACATTTTGGTTTGTATGTTTCTTTTCTTTGTCGTCATGGCAGATAAATACTACAGAGTGGATCTGCAGAAAAAACGTGTGGACTCCGCCTACCCTCGTTACCCACGATCCATTGCAAAATACTGGCTGGGCTGCGAGCGGGAAGAGTCGCCTGATGCTTCAAGGGCAGAGAGGAGATAGGCCTGCAGGGTAGTTTGGAGGTTGTGTTTTAAACACCTCTCATTGTTGACAGGTCCTAAAGTAATTACAATGTGATCTTTTAATAGCTTCTGTTATTTTTGTTGCTAAAGCATGATAAATACCCGCTCTGATTTCCCCATATTATTTAGGTGGATAGACAGAAAATCTGTATGATTTAATAAACTGTGAAATTGTGAATGCCTTAATATTCTTCTTGTCCAACTGGTAGCCTATAGACAACAAACACACATGCATTCCCTGGCTTATGAGAGGTGGAACATATCAATATTCATGCCCTGCACTATCTAGCATCAACATCTAGCAACTACACCTAACACAAAATATAAAATGTGTAGTTACATGTAGAGGCACGTCTAGTGTGGCGTATCCACATACCTAACCAACACTAATGCCTAGATGCAGTCTCCTAGGTACCAGAGAGAGAGAGAAAAAGAGATACTGTATACCATTTGTTCTGCTTAGGGCTGACCCCGAATAGTCGAAGATTTGATGCTGCGATGGGCGGAGGCCGATTCGATCATCAATCTCACCACTGAAGCTTGGCAGCAGCTTATGAAACAAGGGTCATACCATTTTTGCAATATTGCGTCAATGGTTGATTTTACATAGAACTACCAGTTTCCTCCAAATAAGTTGATATACAGTTTATTATGATGTAAATATCAACATATAACGCTATAAATAAAAATGTGAAAAGAAAGAAGTTTTTACTAAATCTTTTTAAAGTGTGTGAATAAAACCACAATTGTAACTATAACCCTTAAGGAAGGGGGCGTCAATGTGCATGTGTGGGTCTCAGGCAGAGAAACAACGCATCAGCTTCACAGTGTTGTGCAGAGTTGTCCGCACCTCACGGGACGTTCGGATCCATTGATGAATCACACAAAGAATATTATATAATTTTTAAACAGTTACTTGGAATAGACCCGTGAGGAACCGCAACGTGCATGGCATTGTCTGTTGCATGGCATGCAGCAAAACTCTGCACAAGACCGGTGAATGGCAGGCGAGCGAAAAGGCTCAACAATAAGCTGGAAATGTAGGCCTACAGTGTAAGTTACAGCAGAGCCTAATGAATAGAGACTGCAGCTCTGCAGCTTCTCAAGATTAAAGCAGAGCTACCCTGTGTACCCCCCCCAGACAGACAGATATTAGATCCCTAGATATTATTATATATTACTTTAATTGTGTAATATGTAGGAGTATATAGCTAAACTATTTTTCTATTTTAGGCCTAACCTAGATAAATATATATATATATACAAATTATGCTAGTAGTTTATTCTAATGCTGCAGATGTGCTGCAACGATGGATTTATGCTAAAAATATGAACAATTTAATTCAATGAAAAACTCTCCAACCAAAATCAGCACAGAAAATAACGTTTCATGTCCGCACTGATCTAAAATAAATGTGCGTGCATCTGCTGGCCAGCTGTACTTTATACCAGTGGTGTGTAGTCTACGTGATACGCAGGTATACGCCGTATACCCACTAGGAACGGTCAAAGATTTCCGTATACCCACTTAAAATAGTGGCGGTCACTCAGCACACGTTTGAAATGAGCTAATGTGAATCACTGAAGGATATGTGAAACTCAAACTACAGTCTTTTAGTGTTTTCGTAAGCCTGCAGCTAAAGCTGCTACCGCTCCGGGTGACACCGCAGCTGCAGCAGGTGACACGAAGTTACTGAAACACAGAAAACGAGCCAGATCAGGCTGATGCTACATAACCTGGTGAGTGAAAATACCATATAGGCCTATGTTATCATTAACGCTATCATTAACGGAACTGTAACAGCATTGTCGGTCTATTGAATTGAATCTAGAACTAATTAACATTAATGTGGTGGATCAATGAATGTGTGTGTGTGTGTGTGTGTGTGTGTGTGTGTGTGTGTGTGTGTGTGTGTGTGTACAGCAGCTCCTGGATGCTTGCTCATGCATTTAAGCTGATACAGTACACTACCTAAGTTTGACAATGTTTTTTGGAAGAGTCGTGTGCTTGAGACGATGTGGACCCCTTTTTGTGTCCTCGCTGTTTATAATATTCTGTAATGAGTTTTGGTGATAGAACTGTACATAGGCCTTCATTGTTATTACTGCTACTGAAAAGCCTCAGCTTTCCATTATAGATGCAACTTGCACTCTGAAATGTGCATTGAAAATTGCCAGCTGATAAAACCAGATTCATATAACATCTAATCTTAACTGGAGTTAGATGGTGATTAACACTAAACATTAGACATTTCCACCATAAGTTGGTGCAGAAAATGTCTCCAGAATGCAGGAAATTAAAGGTTTAATGCTCAAAATCTTCTGGGGGAGGACCCCCAGACCACCCAATGGTGTACTCATCAATGAATATTTAATAAATAATAAAATATCTTCTAGTCTTGATCTCATGACCCCAGTATTCTGGATTGTCACGTCTCATATACTAAGCGTTTTGTCACACCTCTAATCTGAGCCCTAAAATGTCCCCACCACTTTTCAACACAAAATGTAACTGTCATTGGTTGTTAAAGTATTTGCATTGTTGATAACACATAGCCTAAGCAGTCCTTCAGAATGCTCTCTATTACATGTGCATGCATACTGTATGTATTAGTGAGTGTAGTGGTGTTCATGGGACGTCACGCTGGGACAGGTGAGTATGAGGCTGGGAGGGGAAAATCACAGTACACTCACTAGAAAACACTAGACTACACCACTGCTTTATACTGTCTGAAAGCCTTCTCTTCCAGTTCATGAATTCCCTGCAGCATGTGAAAGGAGCAGGACAGATATGTTCATAAATCTGCAGCCTCTGAGAAGTGCTGCACGAGAGCATGTTGCTGCTACACTGTGTTTACCTTCTTTAAGTCACCTGAAAACTCCTACATGTTACACAATGAAAGCAACATATATTTGCAATATGACACGCGGGCTGCAGAATGTCTCTCTTCAAGGTGTAATGTCAGGAGTTGGTCAAATCGTAGAGGTCTTGTCAGGCACTGGTGAGGTGTTTGAGGTACTGGTGTGAATTTATATTGATACGTTTCACCCCTCATACTGGCTAGTTATCACACCTACATGCATAGGTGTCATTTACACTGTGGAACCTGGGGACATGTCCCCACCACTTTTTGAAATGGCTGATTTTGTACCCATCACAAAATGTTCTGAAAATAGTTTCCAACAAGATTTGTTATAGCTAACAAAAAAATGCTTTGAGAAAGGTTTATTTCCACAGTATGAAAACATGCAATGCAATTTAAATATAGAAGAAACAAATGTGCTTTGTCCAAAAAAAAGTAACTTAAGCTTTAAAAAAACCCAACAATTTCTGATCATAAAATGACCCAAAAAACGTGCATGTGCCTGTCGATCAGTAACTTTGACAAATTCTTGACAGTTTCTTCTTGTCCAAGTTGAGTCGGGTTTGTGACATCTTGTTTCTCGAAAGTTAAAAAAGTATGCAGCATTGAAACAACAGGGCAGTTTAACTTAAAATCTAAAGGTAAGATTGATTCATTATTTTTAGCCAATACTGTTAACGTTATTCCTTAAGTTGTTTCTATGTTGTCATATTCTAGAGCAGTGATATTGGATAGGCTGACACATGCACTGGTGCTTTCTTAAAAGCAGGCCTAGATGTGGTTTTGGCGTTGTTCAATTGACATTTCGCAGGTATGGATGTGATGGATGACTATTGGATGACCTGCATCCCTACAATAATAAATGATTTTTGCACTGTGCTGCACTGAAAACCTCTGCTGACATTTCCTCTCCAACCTCCTGCAGACAGTGTTATACTCTTGAAAGATGTGCACCCTCTGCTGGACAAAAGACTGCAAGGGAGACACCATCACAAACTAGTGTGTATGTGATTTTACATCTGTGTTGAATGCACACATCATTTGTAACACATCATCATTGTGTTCTGTGTTCTGCAAAAAAGTGACTCTAAATATCCTGTAGTCTAATGTTCTGCATTTCACTATTTACCAATATACAGGAACTTTAGAATTTTTAATGCCTTTGCTTTTTTTACTTTTGTGGTAGGTTTTATTTTTTATGTTGTTTATTTCCGTCAAAATATTGTTTTCTTTTTGTGAAATAGCTCGAGTGATTTTATTAGTTTATAGTCTCATCACTGCCTTTCTGATATTTTATAGTAAAACAGTTGGTGTAGCCTAGTTCTAAAACATTTTAAGTATTTAAATGTGTTGCATGCTGTTGAAGACAACTCTGATTGGCTGAGCAACGTAACGTGTCGACTAAAGACTCGTTCATACCGCTTTGCTTGTCTGAATTTATTGTTGTCCATATTTACCCTCAATTTGCATTGCGGTGGGAAAATGTAGCCTACTGTTTGGATTCACTAAACATGACAAAAATTCATGTTCAGAGTATTATGTGGTAAATTTGCTTATTGTTTTAACTAAATTTTATTTGCACAAATCAAAATTCTTAAAAAAGAAATCTGAAGCTGCTGCTAACATTAAGCTACATGTTCTTTCAGTATCCGAGTGTACAAACAAAAAAGCTATTAAATCATATGACCTCTGTAAGCTTTTCAAGATATTTACTTAATTTTTTTCTTTTGCGTTTGTTTAAATTATATTTTCTTGTTGATAACCTCTTGACCTCCCTGGCTTATTTGTAATTTGTCTGTAGACTTTATTGATGTACAGAAGATGTTGTTTTCCTCCTTTATGTCCTAATTTTGAATAAAGTTTTGAAAAAAAAATACTTCTGGTGGTTGTGAGTAGCCCATAACATCCTAAAAACTCATTATTTTACTGTTCCGTAAAAACTAAGTGTAGCATCTTAAAGTAGTTCTAAGAATACCATAACACATTTGCAATACAAACATGACCACCGCTGGGGAAATCACTTCCGGTATGCAGTGTAAAAGCTTGGCTATTTTCCATACATCTATGGTATACATGTGTTACTGCAATCCTACATTTGTTACAGCATAGCTTACCCTAATGTTTTCACTTGATCTCTTATGGTTATGGTTCATTAAGAAAAAGGGGAAGAAAAAAAAAGGCACCGCTGGGATTCGAACCCAGGATCTCCTGTTTACTAGACAGGCGCTTTAACCAACTAAGCCACGGCGCCACATGATGACGAGGCCAGGAGCAGACCTTAAGACTAAAACAACTGTAGGCTGTAGAATAAAATTTGTTTTATTTCTAATGCTCATGTAATACTGTAATACAATATGTAAAACTAGGTTATATCGAAATAGGTCAGTACATTTAATTCACATGAAAAGTGTTTTTTTCTTCAATCATCATAAATACTCTACTAATACTCTATAAATTGACAATGCGGTCTTAAATATGTAGGCTAACTTTATCCCAAACATACATCTTCTTCAGTCAGCCCAAAAGATAATCAATCATTGCCGTAGAAATGTCCAGATCCGACAGGTTGAAGTCGCCCAGGTCCTGAAAGCACAGATCGGAAAAGTCGTCCTTAGACTCGTTGGTGCTGGAGAAGCCCGGGTGGTCCAGCTGACTCTGGTTGCTCCGCTTGGGTCCAGGATGTCCGAATGCAGTGCAGCTGCTACGCGCTGGCTGGGATCCCTGTGCGTCTCTCAGGAAAGCCTCAAAGTCCTCTGTTAAATCCCATTCACTGACCTTGCTGTGTGGAAACACATCATGGCAGTAATCAGTAAAGTTCGGGGTTTGGTAGTAGTAATGGTCTTGAGGAACTCCAGGGAGACCCGGCCCATAAGGGGAGCAGGATGTAGCTTGGTCGGCAGCGACAGGGGATGTAGGCGTGGGCAGGGACGTGGCCTGACTCCCCAGGATGGTTGAGAGCCTGGAGGACTGAGGTAAACTTGGAGCAGGGTAGCCTGTTGGGGAGGGAGGGCTGGGAGTAGGAGGGAAAGAAGGAACCAGCTGGGGGAATGGGGGACTTGAAGATGTTGTGTAGAACTGAGGGTAAAAGTAGTCTGTGGAGGGTTTGGGGACCTCTCTGGTTGGCTTCTTGCTCTTGAAAAAACGTGCGCGTCGATTTTGAAACCAGACCTGTCGAAAAGAAGGAATTGTGGTTATTTTTATGGCACTTTGCAGGGAGGTTATCCAAAAGTAGGCTATCTGTGCATGGGAAATCTGAGAGGCACGTGTCATACCTGAATTTTTGACTCCGGTAGCCTAGTTATGGAAGCAAGAGACTCCTTCATTTTATTGTCCGGGTATTGTGTGACAGAGAAGGCCCTCTCCAGCTCGCTCAGCTGCGCCTTGCTGAAAGTCGTGCGCTTCCGGCGGCGCTGGGTGTCCGAGCGCGTCCTGTGGAGAGCATCATGGTGCACTACAGGGAGAGGACAAATTGTTACAGTTATTTTATTAACTTTTCTAACCCCTAGATTACAATTAAACACAGAGAAAGTAAAAAAATCAACTACATTTGGAGATTGGTGAATGTACAGCGACAGGATGGTGGACTAGGCCTAGCCTATAGACTATATGCAAAATGAACTTTATAAATTGTATAGGCCCTATGTCAAGCAACCAAAATAGAAGAGAGCATGCTTACTGGTCCCTGAGCCAGTTTACAACGTATTAACAAAATAAAGTCGGGTCCGGTCACTCACCTCTGCTGGAGTCCTGTGCGTAATCATCGTCATTGTTTGTGTCCAGGCATGTAGGGGGACAGTAATGTCCCGAGTAAAATGTGTTCGTCACAGAAACATTACCGCCACTAAAATCCAACTCGAATGCCATTCTCCTCTACAGAGTTAGACCAAGGACAAGAGAGGATGTTCCTTCAGGAGGCTGTCTGGTCGACACTGGTGAACACACAGGATACCAGAGGTTTTTATACTTTGCTTGAAAGACACAAAACGACTCCCCCACCCACACCACCGTGCACATACCCAGTAGATATTGCCAAGCCTTACAAACGCGTGCCTTTGATGTGCTACACACCTATTAATGACTGTCCGGCTATTAGGTGTCTGTTTGATCCCCGATGGCCCATTAATGCCAGTTTAGCCTATAGACGGAACTTGTCCTATCCTGCAAGATGTGTCAAGTCACACAACACTGAGATCTTCTTGTAAATATCTGCATGTAAAATGATTTGTAGCGTAATAACACGTTAAATGATTAGTAGCGTAATAAGACGTTTGTGGGCCAAAACGGAAGAACACAAAATGCAGCATAGCCTATTTGTGTAATTCATAGCCTAAGTCTATCTGGGCCTAGACGCAGGGGGTTAGATTAAATATTTATTTGATTTTCAGACTTCCAAAGTAATTTGTTAAAGAAAAATTTGGACTCAGTTACACAAGGCGTAGCCTATAACATGGCAGGTAAAGCAATCACACTTTTCTGGTACTTTGTCTGCGGCACATCCTCTCCTCCACAGCTCGCTGCCTCCTGGTGCGCAGCAGATGTAAAAAGACAGTGTGTGGATCCTGGAAGTGTATTGAAGAAGCTGCCGGAGTGTGGGGCTTCAGTCAGCTAATGTGTCAAGGTGACAAATCGCTTGCGTTTCCACCGATCGAGACATCAAAACACCGGATAACGCACAGTCCAATGCACAGCCAGTTCCCAGGCTAGTGTCAGACTCACAGTGTATGGGACCATTACAAACTGAATTTAAATTTTCAAACCTTGGGCAGGCTCAGAGAGATAAAACCTAAGACTGGCTTAAAAATATTTTAGGTTACATTAATGCATCCAAATGGTGTTTTGTTTTTAAATGTTATTTCAAACAAAGACACTAACATGTCATACATTTTGTCAATAGATATTCTCTCTTGTGGTAGATCTTTTCCCATGAAAAGCACGTGATGTAAGAAATGATTTGAAGACATGAAGGCACACTGAAGATGAGACACTAACCCTGGTGATTGGCACAAATGAGCAGTGAAGTATTCTACTTTGACTCCTACTCCCATGAACAATGGCTCGTGTACGATCATAACTCAAACTGCTGGCTGTCACATGACTTACATCGAGACAACAATATAGGCTATCGATTCCAAAACTAGATGGGCTGTCGAAACTGGTTCACATGCTAGTTAACACCGGTGACATCAGTGACCCCGGACACTTAACAGTTTGATTATGTCAAACAGAAATGTTTTATCGTTTATATCGCTTGTTTATAGCCTCAAACCTGAGTGTGTAAACACCTCTGTGGCAATTTGGTATTTTAAAGCGCCTGATCTATTATTTGTGATATCGTCACAGCCTATAGCCTACTTTTTTATTCTACAGGCATGTATAAAGTCAATAATCGACAGTGTTTGTTGCTCTGGAGGCACAAGCAAAGTGAGAGATGAAAAGAGGCCACTAGGTTGCAGCATTAGACCTTCCCTCTTTGATTTATTTTATAAACCTGTTGTAAACATTTGTTTTATTTCCCTTCCAAGGTTTCTGTAGCCTTACTTTTGCTATAGACAACATTTTATGTTCTGAATATGCATATTGTATTTGAATGGTGGGCCCCCCAATATTATACAAGGTACATGGTTGTTAATTAGTCATTATACACAAGGTGGTCTTAAGAAAAAAAAAGTTTTAAGTCCCTTCAGGCTACATGCACAGAACTTAACAGATAGTCAAATGTTAAAATTTGGTAACATTTAAAATAAATAAAAGAAAACAATAGAGTTATATACAGGCACATATACACACAGAGATAATGAATGTATATTAATATGATAGGCCTACACAAGTACAGAATGGTAAAGCTGGATATACAGACAGGTGACAACACAAATAAAATAACAACATAACAAGTGAAGATGCTTCCCACACTAGCTTCAGTGACCAGATCTCTGCAAAACTGAACGATCATCAAGACACCAAATGAGGGAATATGTGTGTGAATGCTTAGAGACTTGGAGAATCTAGGACAAGGAGCAGTGGAACTGTTTTGAAGGCTCTTGTTGTCCGAACACTTAAGAGTGTTGTGTTGTGTTTTTTCCTGTAGTTTGTCACCCATCTATTTGTGTGGCTAATGGTGTCTAAACACAACAAGCTGCCATTTTCACTTACTGTTTGTTAAAGGATTAATATGCATTTCTTTGCTACATTAGAACCAGTGTTTGGTTTATGAAATACTTTTTTTAGTTGAGTTTGAATGAGATTATTGATAAATTTTATTAAAATGTCAGGGGTCAAATCACAAATAGAGTAAATGACCTCTTTTGGACATCACTTTTCTTCTCACACGTTTCTTGTTCATCTTATTTTTTAGTCTCTGGCCTGCTCTGCAGCCCAATCTGTATTCCTGACCTCTCCAAAAAAAATAGAAAAAAACTCACAATACACAAACTGTCTTCCTCACTGTGTGTCTGAATGATTCAGTTTGTACCTCCCAAACTCAGGTGTGCACACAGACAAACGCTGGTCTTCTGTGTCCACACCCCTCTCAAGAAATCAGGATTGACACTTAGGTGTGAATGACGCTGTGCCCTCCTCTCCCTCACCTACATCCTCGCTTCCTTCCCTCACAATACACAAACACCATTCCTCAGCCTGCTGTTTGATGTGGAAACTCCATCCACATTTCCTGTCAACCTGAGAGATTTTTGGGCCTAATCCATGTGCTGCATGGCTGAGGCAAGGGGGTTACTCCTAGCCCCATGTGCCGCACTGTTAAAGCCTTTCTGAATCTGAGAAATAGAAGCTGAGTGTGATTCCAGCTCGGCTGTGGATAAAAGAACATCAGACTCTGTAGGGAAGGAAGGGAAAGCAGGAGAAATGATTTATTGCAGCTATAGTTACAAACTAAATAGATATTACGCCCCAGGAGGAATGTTGAGGGGAATATACTAAAACATTCAGCAGCATTTAACAGTACTGCGGTCTAGCAGGTCGGGGTGGCTTCAACTGGATTAGGGATTAAAGCACAGAAAGAAGGAGTGCAGAGCAGAAAGCCCATGAAGAAGAGTTTTAGGCCAAGTCATTGGTTGTTCAAATTAATTAATTGCACAAAACGTGACAAAAAACATTTTAAATGAAAAGGTTCCCAGCTGAAAAACCTGGTTGACTCTTTTGATACTGATAGCCATCAGAAAAGTTGTCACTGTCAGTTTACTTTAAATATAATGCTGTCTCATTCAAAACTTTGAAGACTAAATCCATTACAGTAACTTCCAGTGTTTAAATTCAAATGATCAAGGAGGGGAAGACATGAACTTGCCATGTAATAATAAAGTTTTAATAAACATTTTACTGTGAGTTTGATGATATTTAAACAAACATTTTATAAATACTTTAAAGCCTGGAGGTAGAACAGTTGACCAGACTGAAAACTTGCACAGCTCAAAGAGACCAGACTCAGATCAGCTTGTTTCTAATCCCTAATCTAATTCTCAAATTGAGATTTGTATACTGTTTGTGTTGTGGCATTTTTGTTGTATTTTCTTGTTGAGCTGTGTGTATTTTTATAAAAGCCCATCTATGGACATGTTCTGCAAACTGTCACAGGCTATATACTATATTATGTTGTACATGGCACTGTTCAACTCTATTTACCTCATTTAAAAACAAATGAATAAACCCCTCTTGACTGATTTTAGCGTCGCTTCTCAGGGACTTGGACCAGGCTGTACAGATGACGGGATCTCACTCCTTAACAAGAACATAATTCTAGGATTTCCAGGAAAATCAGACTGGATCATTATGTCAGAGAGGATCACACGGTGCTGAGATTTAAAGCTCAAGTGTGACAGCTGGCATCTGAAAAAAGAGGAATCCATCTGCAACAGAAATCTGAAATAAAACAGTATGTTATATAATCATGATTATGATATTATTATAGCCCACACAGCATTATGTAGCACCAAAAATGGTTCTTAAAATTGACATGAATATTTATTGCCACTTTTGAAAAACTGTTTATGTTGAAGTTAGAGGGCTCTTTGGGTCACAGTATAGTTTGTTAGGGAACTGTTTGGGAACCCTTGCTGTCACAGTCTTAACAGAAAACCCAGGATGAATACTCTTGCTTCTGGTTGCAAGTTAAACCTTTTTGGTGCATCAATTTAGTTTGTGTTCAGCAGCCTTTGCCTCCAAACATGGCTCAGATATGTGACACAAACAATAAACACTAAGGGTATACATCTATGTTGGCAGCTCTGTCAACGTGTACCTGGGCACAGCAGCGCTTTTAGCTAAATGCTAATGTCAACATGCTCAGTGACAATGCTAATGTGCTAAAATGCTTCATAATAGGCTATATTGTTTACCATACTCAACCTTACAGTTTGATTTTAGCATGTTAGCATGCTAACATTTGTTAATGAGCACTAAACTCAAAGTAGCCTGGAAATGATGTAGCCTAATTAGTTTTACAGGTAGCCTATTTTAGTATCCGAATCAGGTTTATTGGCCAAGGATGTGACATAGGCTTCAAACATAAACATACTGTACAACTATTAGGCTATATATATTTGGAAAAACTATATAAATAATTATAATTTGTAGGTACACAATAATAACAATAACCTTTAAATGCATTGCACTTATCCAAACAAAGTGCTTTACAGAGACACAGAGAGAAAGTGGAACTAAAATACCACAGGGAATGATAAAACATATGAGGGGGAAAAATTAAAATAATAAATAATAACAAGAAAACAAAAAGATTGTAAGAAAATAAGCAGGATAAAAATAAAAAACATTAAAATAAGCAGGGGGCTCAGATGAATCAGGATTATGCTTTGTGATAAAGTGGATGTTTAGAGGGAAAAGTCATCATTAACGAGCAAGTCAAGACACTTCAAGGAAAGAAGAAAAGCTGAATGATAGGATTCATCCTCTGGGGACCAGGCATGTCTGTACAAACTATCATGGCAGTTCATTTGGTAGATGTAGGTCTACTGATTTTTCAGTATTAGTAGTGCCACACATACAGCCATGGTGCTTCCAGCGGCTAAAAGCTTATCGGCGGCAGTTAGGTCCCGCCCCTGTGGGGGTGGGACCTAACGGGGAGGAAGAGCTGTGTTTCTCTGCCGCTATCTTCACTCAGCTCCTCCACGTCTCCCCATCATCACCGAGGCGGATCTCAAATTACCCGCAAGTGAAATTATCCAGGTAGGATTTCAACAAAACCTCTGCAATGTTTGCTCTCTGTCCGTTTACGACCGTTGATCTAACGTCCAACAAAGGAGCGACCAACGCAACTGAGGAAATGTCGAGAAACGAACCGATAAAAGACATTTGTAAAGAAAAATAACCCTGTAGGTTATGCGATTAACAATCCATTGTATGAAAACCGTAACGTTAGACTCGTTTCATTTAGTTACTAATTGTCTGCTAACAAAAGTTACTGTAGTGGAAGATATACCAGATGTTACGGTTTGTTGTGTATGTGTGAAGCTGTCACTGTGTAACGTTAGCACCTTCAAGGTTTCCTATTACAGTCCTACAACACGCTCATATTAACGTTACAACCACAACACGCTCACAAACACAGCACAGACAGCGGGCGGGAGGGTCATTTGACCAGATCAACAAAGAGAGGTCACTGGGTGAACTGGTTCGCTTCAAACACTGTCTTTAACTGCATTTCTTTAACAGTACTGTACTTTGGCGGTGGCGGAATAACTAATCAGACTACTAAACTTAACAGAACCACAATGTAAATATACAGATAAGTAAAAGTAGCTACTCCCACAGTGTAAACAGACAATAACAAGTACAAGCCCTGCAGTGATACTTGAGCAGAAAAATGTCTGTGACTGCTACAATGTATTATGTCATTAGATTATTATTACTCAAGCACTCCTATAAAAGCAGGATCTTACTTTATAGTTGGTTGAGCTCATTTTCTAACTCTTTTGCAATAGGACTGCAACTAATCATTTTATATAATATATTATTTATTCTGGATCAATCTGCTCATTATTTTCTACGTAAATTGATTGTTTAAAAATAGTGAGAAATGTTGTCACTATTAGGCTACCCAGAGCCCAAAGTGACACCATCACAACGGTGTAAGACAATAATAGAAAATTTCTAAATTACTGAAAATAAATTACAATGATTAAAATAAGTTTGACTTAAAATATTATCAGAATAGTTGCTAACTAACTTTCTGTCAATCTGCTAATTGGTTAATCGACTAACTGTTTCAGCTGTACTTGCTTATACTGATGGATAGTTTAATTTATAACAGAACATATAAGCTATTTGTATGTTTTGTTGGAAAAAAAACAGTTTGTAAAGTAACTTAGGCTGTCAAGTTGGTAGAGTTGCACGATATTGACAAAATGTGATATTGTGATATTGCAACTTAACCACAGTGTTTGAGTAAACGTACTTAACTATTTTCCTCCACTGTACTTTTGCATCAAAAGGCAGAATGCCAATCATTAATATAAATACAGGACAGTATTATAACCCATTGAATGGGTTATAATACTGTATTTATATTATTCTCTGTCATTTATGAATAGTTATAACCTTACTCTGTATGCAAAAAAACCCAACATTTAACCACTTTTTATTATTCTCCATGTTTATGCTTGAAAACCGACAAAAACGATTGATTATCAAAATAGTTTCCGATTATTTTCCTGATGATCGATTAATCGCTTCAGCAACTGATTTGAAAATACTTCACAGTCAAAGTTTTCAAATTACAATGGCAGCCATTGCCGTTAAACATGCATCAGGAAATGTTGGCGTCATTTGAATTTTTCTTTTTAATAGTGTGTCTTTGTTTACTGGCTTCTGGCCCAGCTGGATGAGTTCCTCAAAACAAGAATTACTACAAAAAGCTAAAGAAATAAAACTTTTACATCAAGTATGTTTTTGGTCATTACCCATACTATTTCCTGAACAACACCACCAAATATTATACTTAACCAATGTTAGACTTATGGATATAGTCAGAGGCACAGTATAAAACTATCAGACTATCATTTTTTCCCCCCCCAGAATGTCCCGGGAGCAGCAGGCGGTGGCTCGTGCCAGGAAAGCTTTTGAAACCGGCAGGTCCAAATGTTTAGAGCACCGGATCCGCCAGCTAAAGAACCTGCAGAGGTTATTCACTGAGAAACAGAAAGAGATTTCAGATGCCATCAAGAAAGACCTCAATAAGGTGAGTAGTGACTGGCTCTTCCTAGTCTCCAACAAGCTTGACAGTCAGGGTCTGTTCTCTGACAAAACAAAGACTAGGAATAAAACAAGTCTTTTGGTTCAGACTTTCTTTGTACAAATTAGACACATGCACTAAACACTAAACTACAGCCTATTAGCTCCTAGTCTTTCCAACGCTACATGCTGTGTATAGTGTCTATTACAGGTTTTCAAGATTTAATCTACACAATACAAGGTTCAGACTTTGTTAGGGAGATAACTATAATGTCCACTGTTGTCCCTGATGTTCACAAAGTTAACTGGCATTCAATGTCTAACAATAAGAAATGTTAGAAGCAGGATGGTGATGGCGCACAAGACACATACCTTTGGTGTGAGGAAACCTGGGTTCAGTTCCCCACTGTGACACGTCCACCAATGTGTTCCTGAGCAAGACACTTAACCCCTAGTTGCTCCAGAGCGTGCGACCTCTGACATATATAGCAATTGTAAGTAGCTTTGGATAAGCGTCAGTTAAATGAATAAATGTAAAATAATCTTATCAGAAAGTATCACAGAGAAAGTAAATCACATCACATAAAAGACAATGAAGTTAATGATAAATAAGCAAATATTAATGAATTAGAAGGTTAATTATTAAACATATTAAAGCAGGAGTGTGGAACTTTTACATATAAGTGAATGCCCATATTAATCCAGCTCCAAATGTATCATGGCCGTATAAATCTCTGTATTTCGTAGTATGACGGAGATTTTAAATCTGTTGTCTGCGCTGGCAATGTGTAGTGATGTGTTTAATGCCAACAAGCAGTGATTAATTTGCCAGGGGCAACACAGAGCCATGGAGAAAGCTCCACGATCTGCCATGGCTGAAAATAAAAAAAAGATACTTTGGAGAGAATGTTTACTATACTGAGAATTATTTAGTTTGTTTATTCTGTCATGTCAATAAAGCCACTTGAATTCAATTTGAATAGAGATGACGCATCTCTCTCTCTATATGGCTCTGGAGTAACCGTTGTGACGGAGTAGGCTACAGCAAACTTGAAGTATGGCAGAGCCTGTGGCGGGAAGAACTTAAGAAGTGTCCAAGAAAAGCTTCTGATGCTCCAGATAAAAAAGAAACTCTTTTGATTAGAGGAAGGATTACAGTCAAAAAAGAAATCAATTGATGGCAAGGACAAATAAAGATAGCTATTGGTGTGGCTTTGTAATACTGGATTATTGTCTTGGAACTGTGGAAATGTCTCTGTATTTATATCTAACTATTTCTCAACACGGGCCTGGGGTTAGCTCACCTGAATGCAGACATTATAAGCACGAGTCAAAAGTGTTACTCTCACTGCCAGAAGGGGAGACAGAAGTTCTACACTGCAGGTTTAAAGAATTAAAACTTTCTTGGGTTTGCAAGAAAAACTGTAAGCAAGACCAATGTCATTGTGTTTATCCTCAGAGCGAGGTGGGGACCCAGCTGTACGAGACTCTGGGTCTGGAGGGGGAGATCAGCCTGGCCATCAGGAAGCTGAAGGAGTGGGCAGCCCCACGGTCCGTGGAGAAGAACCTGCTGACCCTCTCCGACACCGTCTACATCAAGCCAGAGCCGCTGGGAGTGGTGCTTATCATCGGGGCCTGGAACTACCCCTGGGCTGTCACCATCCAGCCGCTCGTTGGAGCCATCGCCTCTGGTACTGTGACATGTTCTGTGTATGTGTGTGTGGGGTGGGGTGGGTGAAAGGGCAGCAAGTGTGTGATGTAACAAGGTCAGTGTTCACATATCTATCAGATTTCATCATCATCCCCCCCCCCCCCGTGATGAACTTTGAGAAGGGATCTGTCTGCACAATATCTCAGACGCCACTGGTTGAATTTTGAAACACTGCTCAGGATTTGTTCCCTTTGTCCTCTCAAGGAATTTCAAAATGACACAAAAGAGCATAATGGGTCACAATGTTTAGAAGCAGCTAAAAAACTCATATTACTGTCTGCTGATCAATCAACATGTAGAAACCACTGACACTCTCATTTTCGGAGGCAGTGTGTATTTTGTAAGTCCTGTTCAGTTTCCTTGTCATGTGATCATAACCACTCCAGTTCCTTTTTTTTATCCTGGCAGGACCAAACATTCTTTACACAGTTTGTGATTAAAGGGTCAAAGGCTACCCTGTACTGCAGTCATGAGAGAATTATTAGATTAGCAATATCCTCTAATTTGTATGTAGTTGTCACATGCAGGTGATCTTTGTCGTAGAAGTTGTATATTACTGTTGAAGGATTAAGCAAATAATTGAGTAACAACCAACCGTTGTCTTTGAAGAAGTTATTAATAAAAAGAGAATGACAGAGAAGTAATAATAATAATAATCTTTATTTGTAGAGCACTTTTCAAAAACAAGTTACAAAGTGCTTTAACAAGTGTAAAGACAATAATACCCAAAAGACAATAATACAAAAACAATACTAGATAAAAGCATGAAAAGACTAAAATACATGTTTAAGATAAATATAAAATTAGTAAAATACAATAAAATAAAAGGGATAAAATAAAGTCAAATAAGATCGTGGAAAGGCTCTCCTATAAAAGTATTTTTTAGTTTTAAGAAGGGACTTAAAAGAGTTCACTGACTCAGCTGACCTGATTTCCTCGGGCAGGCTGTTCCAGAGCCTCGGGGCCCTGACAGCAAACGCTTTGTCCCCTTTAGTTTTCAGTCGAGACTCTGGAACAGACAACAGACCTCTGCCCGAGGATCTCAAGGTACGTGCTGGTGTGTATGGGACTAAAAGTTCAGAAATATAACAAGGCGAGAGGCCATGAAGAGCTTTAAAAGTGATCAATAGAATTTTAAAGTCAATTCTAAAACATACTGGGAGCCAGTGTAATGAAGCTAAAATAGGAGTAATGTGGTCATATTTCTTTGTTCTGGTTAAAAGCCTGGCAGCTGAGTTCTGGACAGTCTGGAGTCGATCAATAGATTTTTGGGTTAAACAGGTGAAAAGGCTGTTGCA
>NC_060172.1:18282613-18287589 GCF_021292245.1 Micropterus dolomieu | reverse complement strand
TGCTGGTGCGTATGGGACTAAAAGGTCAGAAATATAACAAGGTGAGAGGCCATGAAGAGCTTTAAAAGTGATCAATAGAATTTTAAAGTCAATTCTAAAACATACTGGGAGCCAGTGTAATGAAGCTAAAATAGGAGTAATGTGGTCATATTTCTTTGTTCTGGTTAAAAGCCTGGCAGCTGAGTTCTGGACAGTCTGGAGTCGATCAATAGATTTTTGGGTTAAACAGGTGAAAAGGCTGTTGCAATAATCCAGGTGTGATGAGATGAAGGCGTGTAAAATGGTCTCGGTGTCCTTAAAAGTTAACATAGAAATATAGCTAAAATTCGATCTAAGTTGATAAAAAACATGATTGAACAAGCTTTGTGGTGTGCTGCTCAAAATTTAAATTACTATCAAACCAAACACCAAGGTTCTTTGCCACAGGCTTGATGTGAATTACTAGGTGCCATCTGCTGAGACCCGATGACCAGGATTTCTGTTTTGTCTGAGTTCAGCTGGAGGAAATTATTTGACATCCATTTTTTAACTTCACAAAGGCAGTTGTTAAGTGAACTCAGCATTCCAGGGTCTGTGGATCTGACGGGCAAGTATATTTGTGTGTCATCAGCATAAATATGAAAAGAAATGCCATGTTTATGGATAATATGTCCAAGGGGAAGCAGATACAAGGAAAACAAAATGGGTCCTAAGACCGACCCCTGAGGCACACCATATTTAACTGAGAACGAACGAAGAGACATAGTTGTTTACAGACACACAAAACTTCCTATTTGACAGGTAGGATGAAAACCATTCTAGGGCAGTACCAGAGATCTCCACCCAGTGCCTCAGTCTGTCTAACATGATGTTGTGATCAATGGTGTCAAAAGCAGCGCTAAGGTAAAGGAGTACCAGGACTGAGCACATACCTTCATCAGCAGACATTAAAAGGTCTCTTTCTAGAATCTTTGCAATAAAAGGCAGTTTTGAAATTGGTCTAAAATTATGCGGGAGGGAGGGATCTAAACCAGGTTTCTTTAAAAGTGGGTTCACGCAAGCCATTTTAAAATAATCAGGGACACAACCAGTAGATAGGGAGCTGTTGAAAACAGAGATCAAATGGGGCCCAACAGAATCCATTACTTTCAGTAAAAACTTACTTACCTACTCCAATAGAAAATCAGCTGGTCCAGAGACCTTTGGCCCAGAGCAAAGGGATGCATACACAGTTCATTTACACAGTATATAACGACAATTTTCTGCCATTATTTTTATTTTTATGCATGCATGTTGGCAACTCTGCATTGTAGCCATCAGTGATAGCTCAACACGACAAGTTAAAAGCCCTGAGCTCCAAGACAATGAGTGAATTCATGAATAATTCACTTCTGTCTCAAAAGCTTCCTGTAAATGGGCGGCCTGCGCTTGTATAGAGGCTCTGAATCAAGTGTTTGTGATGCAAATCTCAATGTGTGTTTGTTTGTAACTGTTTAGCGTGACACTGTAGTAATTTTAACAGTCTTTTGTCTGATTCTTTTTTTGCTTGACTGTTTTGTTTGCTACTTGCCCCTAGTGATAGTTTTACTTAGTAGTGCTACGAGAGCTGCTGCAGGTAGACAGGATAGGATAAAACGTGTTTAGACTCAAACACTGAAGGCTGGAGGACATAAATTTAGTGTTTGCACCGTAAGGACTTTGCTCCGGGATTATCAGATCTTTCACCAACAGTCATAACAGCCTTGCAGGTCACAGGTCTTTTCTTTGTTTGCTGAGTGATGCATGCTACAAATGATCAAAATAAAAGTTTAAGTCAAAGGCAGCTGCTACACCATACCCAGACAAAATTATTTAATTTAAATATTTGTCATTAACAACACTACTAAAGTACCATGAATGCCTAAGCTTTTGTTATTTGTTTACAGATTATTATTTGTAGATGAGACCTCGCCACTCCCATGAATATGAATACATTTCATATCAAATTTGTGCAAATTTGAGCAAACTGGACAAACAGCATCAAAGACTATGAAGGATTTGAAACACATTTTTTACACAATTCTACACAGTATATAATACTTTTTTTTGTACTTTGTGGACCATAGCTTTTTGTCTGGTAATATCTGCTGCATTTGTCATTGACTTATCCAGGTAATGCTGCTGTGGTCAAGCCCTCGGAGGTTTGTGTTCACACTGCAAAGGTCATGGAGGACCTGCTGCCACTTTACATCGACAAAGTAAGGATGGGTCTCATGACATCTACATACATATCAGTGAAACAAGACACTGTTGTTATTCATGAAATGTAGGAATGTTGTTTTTTAAGCAGACAATACAGCCCTACAAAGGCAGAGTGCAGGAACTACAGAAGCAATGAGTGGAGAGAAAAGGATTTTCAGGCAGAGCGGCAAACTCTTAACACAGATAGAAAGCTGGTAATAAGTTTTATGATTAGTTTACCTCCAAAAAGCACAACCATAGAACCCACACAATACCTAAAAAATGCTGATTATCTTAATCAGACAAACTGCAGGATCCATAGCGCATAGGACTATAGCCGTTTGTATTCAGTGCTGTGAGGACCAATGTACACTGCGTGCAGGGCTAGTGGTGCAATGGCTAACGCTTCTGTCTACGGATCAGAAGATTGCAGGTTTAACTCCTGGCTAACTTGCTGTGATCTTTAGCTTATAAATCACTTCATCTTCACAGGCATTATTCTGTGTATCAAAGTGCATTTGATGGAGCCAAATCATAGCCACACTTAGCCTGTCAACATGTGGTATCTCAACTCTTTTGGTCACTCGCAGCAATATTAAGGATACTATTGTATTTAGTGTAACTTGCTAATCATCTTTCTTTGAAAGCAAAATTTGGACATCCACAGCAGTGCTATGTAAACCAGCAATGGAACTTGACTGTCTTTTGTCACACATCATTCAGGAAACTCTTACAGATAAAATAGTTGTACGTTTGATATTTAGAGCTGAAAATATTCTTTCACTACAAAGAGGAACTCAGCCAGTCAAGTCATATTTTCCAACTTGACCAGTCATTTGACCAGCGTTCCTCACACGTGTCTATGAAGTACAAGTACACAGCCGTTTGTATTCAGTGCTGTGAGGACCAACGGGCACAGCATGCAGGGCTAGTGGCGCAATGGATAACGCGTCTGACTATGGATCCAAAGATTTCAGGTTCGACTCCTGGCTAGCTTGTTGTGAGCTTTAGCGTATAAATCACTTCATCTTCACAGGCAGTATTCTGTGTGTCAAAGTATATTTGATGGAGCCAAATCATAGCCACACTTAGCATGTCAACATGTGGTAAAAGGTATCTCGACTCGTTCGGTCACTCACAACAATATTAAGGATACTATTATAGTATTTAGTGTAACTTGCTAATCATCTTTCTTTGAAAGCAAAATTTGGACATCCAAAGCAGTGCTACGTAAACCATCCATGGAACATGACTGTCTTTTGTCACAGATCATTCAGGAAACCCATACAGATAAAACAGTAGATATTTAGAATATATCCTGTCGTAATTAGTGTTACTTTATAATCATCTTTCTATAAATAAATGTTTTGCTACGTTTCGTCCTTCAAATTGTTGGCAGATATTTTGGGCTGTGTAGTCCACATTACATTTGCTTTTTTCTGCTGGCTCCATCTATACTGACGAAAGCATATCAGGCAAAAGCTGTTCACCTTTACTGTAGTATAACTTTACATTGGCCACCATGCATGAAGCCTCATTGTAGGTAAAGTGTCTCGGCTCTGTGCAAATAAAAAGCAAGCCATTTTACTTTGTTTTGTCAAATTTGTTCTGCAGATTTGCTACAAAGCCAAAAAGTAACCAGACAAAATTGTAATAAAAGGCGTGCATGTGCTACAAGACATTTAACATGTTGCTTTGTGATTAACTGAATGTTTCTACCCTGTGTATCAGGAGCTTTACCCTGTAGTAACCGGAGGAGTTTCAGAGACCCAGGAGCTGCTGCGCCAGAGGTTCGATCACATCTTCTACACTGGCAACAGCATGGTGGGCAAATTGATCCTGGAGGCTGCTGCCAAACACCTGACTCCTGTCACCCTGGAGCTGGGTGGCAAGAGCCCCTGCTACATTGACAAAAACTGTGACATAAGCATAGCCTGCAGGTCAGAAGAGTGATTGAATAGGGTTTGGCTTAATGGTTATTTTCTCCACTACTTTTATAGCAATTTATTTCTTTAACACACAATCCATTCTCTCTTATAAAGTAGCTATTCCTTCCTGATACCCTTCTGTTAACTCTTCCACTACTGTGTAGGCGTGTCGCCTGGGGAAAGTACACTAACTGTGGTCAGACCTGCATCGCCCCAGACTACATCCTTTGTGAGCCCAGCATCCAAGACCGGGTCATCGAAGAGGTCAAGAAATCCATTAAGGTACTGAAGACCTGAAAACACACAAAGGAAAAGTTATTATCCATTTATTCCATTGTAAACAGGTGATTCAGGTGAATGTCAGAAAGTCCTGACATCTTCGTGTTATTGTGGAGGAAAACTAGATATAAATAAAATACCACATAAATACAAAATAAATGAATTAGCACGTTTTCTTTTAAAAGAAAGTTATGAATATTTTAATTTGTTTCTTTCTTTATGAACATTAAAATATTAGACCAGACTCTATAAAATGTTCCTTGGTCTTTATTAGTCATTGCAATTAAATATTCAAAATAGGCAATGTCTTTCATTAGTTCAATTCAATTCAATTCAATTTTATTTATATAGCGCCAAATCACAACAACAGTTATCTCACAGCGCTTTTCATAAAAGAGCAGGTCTAGACCGTACTCTATGATGCTATTTACAGAAGCCCAACAGTTCCCACCAAGAGCAAGCACTAGGCGACAGAGGCAAGGAAAAACTTCCTTTTAAGAGGCAGAAACCTCGAGCAGAACCATGGCTCAGGGTGGGCGGCCATCTGCCTCGACCGGTTGGGGGTGAAGG
>NC_060172.1:18233231-18282513 GCF_021292245.1 Micropterus dolomieu | reverse complement strand
GAAATATTCCAGTCTCTGCAATAGGATCTGATGGTCAATGGTATCAAATGCAGCACTAAGATCTAATAAAACCAGTACAGAGACAAGTCCTTTGTCTGATGCAATAAGGAGGTCGTTAGTAATTTTCACCAGTGCTGTCTCTGTGCTATGATGAGCTCTAAATCCTGACTGAAAATCCTCAAATAAACTATTGCTCTGTAGAAAGTCACACAGCTGTTTAGCAACTGCTTTCTCCAGAACCTTAGAGAGAAATGGAAGGTTAGATATAGGTCTATAGTTGGCTAAAACATCCGGATCAAGTTTGAGCTTTTTCAGAAGAGGTTTAATTACAGCTGCTTTAAAGTACTGTGGTACATAGCCTGTTGATAAAGATAGATTGATCATATCTAGTATAGAGGTGCTGACTAAGGGTAAAACATCTCAGCCTAGTCGGGATGGGGTCTAAGAGGCAGGTTGATGGTTTAGATGAAGAAATTATTGAAGTTAGTTGGTAAAGATTGAGGGAAGCAAAACAGTCTAAACATGTATCTGGTTCTACAGCTGTTCCTGAGTTAAGAGATAAGTCGTGCCAGTTGAGGGCAGGTCTTGGTGAATTTTGTCTCTAATAGCTAAAATTTTATCATTAAAGAAGCTCATGAAATCGTAACTACTGAGAGCTATGGGAATACTTGGCTCAATAGAGCTGTGACTCTCTGTCAGCCTGGCTACAGTGCTGAAAAGAAACTTTGGGTTGTAGTTGAATAGTTGTAACCATTCATCAAAAACGGGCTTTGTCTGACTCTGTCCAAGCATAACTGGGGAGATCCTGGCAATGATTTACGTAACCACTTTCCAATACTTTTGACTACTTCTTTCCAGAATGGAGAAAATAAACAATAATCCCACCTCTAACAGTAATTCTTTGCCCAGATTTTATTTAATATTTGTATAGTTATGAGATTGTTTCCTCTGGCAGGAGTTCTATACAGACAACCCAAAGACCTGCCCTGATTACGGGCGCATCATCAACCAGCGCCACTTCAAGAGGATAATGGCCATGTTGGAAGACAGCACCATCGCTGTAGGAGGTGACAATGACGAGTCAGACTGCTATATAGGTAATCCTTCTGACAGCTACGAACTCATCCCATGAAAATCCATCAGGACTTACCTACCTGAGAAATAGAGTTTAGTGTAGGCTTTTTGTATGATTTTCATCCAAGCAACTATTCAAATGTACATACAGTTTGTTAAGCAATGAAGAACAAACAATAAAATACTGTTTCTGTGTTGTGTTTAGCCCCCACAGTTCTGCGGGACGTGAAGCCAGAGGCAAAGGTGATGCAGGAAGAGATATTTGGACCTCTGCTTCCCATCTTGCCCGTCAGTGGCCTGGACGAGGCCATAAAGTTTATAAATAAGGGAGAGAAACCTCTGGCTCTCTACGTCTTCACATCAGATAACAAGGTATTTAACAACAGACACTGCACACATGCAGGCACACAGCAGAGTATTTAACAGACGCTACATGCTTTGTATGTAGATTCATAATCATGGGTATAACATAACTCTTTTCTCTGAAGGTGATCACGAGAATGTCAGACGAGACCTCCAGTGGAGGATTGCTGGCCAATGACTGTCTTGTGCACTTTTCTGTCAGCTCTCTGCCTTTCGGAGGAGTGGGTGAGTACACACAGGGAAATGGTACTAGAGTTCACTTACTCTCTCTTTTGCTTATTCACTCATTGGTGAACGTGCCTGTTCACTCACTCAGTACTCCACTCAATGGCAAGCAGACGCTCTAAAGTGGCAGGTGTGCAAATGAGCAAATGGGCACGTCTTACTTAGCAAAGTGAAGGGTTACCTAGGCCACGCAGAGCGGCATAATGGTGCCCTCTAGTGTGACATTATGGCAAAAAAAATTTCAGGCTGATACTTTTCTACTAGAAACGGTTTACAAGCTTTAATGTTGAAAAAACACATAATTTTCCTCTTACTGTTCAATGCTTCTGCACCTCTGTTCACCCTCTGACCACACTGTTTAAGCTCCTGTCTCTTTAAGGACTCTTTCTCTCTCTAAAAGCCCGGACTGAAAGCTTGGTCTGTAGGTGTTTCCACCTGTAAAGTTAGTACAGAAGCTTTGGACCACTGGATTAGGCAGAGCCAACTGATAACAGCAGCTAGCTGTTATGTAGCGTTAGCAACAAGCTATCTGTCCATCAGGAAATAAACCGTAAATCACAGAGAGTTGAGGCAGAGCAGCCGGAGGACATCAGGGGGAAAACCAGAAAATATTTACCTTTCCTTTGTAAAAGCACTTTCCACGAGACTGAAAACCTCCAACTCTAGTTCTATAGAATGACCACTTGGTGTTGTGTCGGACAGTGAATGGTCCGTGTATGGTTCGTTCTTTCATTATTTCGCTGCAAACCCGAATGGGAAAAACCAAAAAAACAAGCTGTTTTTTGGTTTTTACATTTTAAAACCAAAACGGAAAAACAGATAAACAGGAAACAAAAACACAGACATCGATTTTTGTTTTTCTGTTTTAAAACCAAAACGGAAAAATATTGATTTTTATATTTAATGAGTTCGGTTTGTGTAGCTTTTTGTGTTACGCTTAAATAAACCTGCAGCAGATACACTTAGGTGATGGCGTAGCTGATTAAATGTAATTAAGATGAGCTTGAGCATCAACATAGGTGGGCCTTATATAAAATTAAATATAAAAATATGTAGCCTAATAATGACTTTTTGTTTCATAGGATACACGAACACAAGTCTCCTGATTCAAAGGTCCTGGCCCTCCTTTCACCCCAACCATCTATGTTAAATATCATATACCTGCCTTTACTGTCACAAACTGACCCTACAGGGCTTCCCCCACTGGGATGACCTATGACGCTATAGAGATCCTCAGTGCGTTACAAATGCTGATAGGCCTTGACCATGGCATATGTGACGAGTCGGGGAGTGAGAATGGGTTGTAGGGATACAGCAGCGGTCAAAGATAGAACAAAATGCAGCTCCTTTGTTTTTAGTTATGGGTTTAAAACAGAAAAACAAAACAGAAGTCTGTTTTTTTGTTTACAGTTTTTCCATTTTTCCGTTTTGTTTTAACAGAAAAACCAAACAACGACTTGGTTTTTTGGTTTTCCCGATTTGGTTTTGAAACGAAATAATGAAAGAATGAACCATACATGGATTATGGTGGGTCAGAGAGCGGTGTGTTCAGTACGTGTTCAGTGGGCAATTCCGTCTACTGCGTTGAAGGGCTAGAGGGGATCCTATGCTACGCAGATCCCTCTATGATGTCAAGAAGGGAAAATTCAAATTCAAACAGAGTGCTTGCACACACATTTACTGTACTGAGCAGAAAATCTTTTTTTTTCTTTAGCACACCAAGGACACATATTTAGGTTGAAAAAACATGATAAAGGATTTTGTAAAATATGGGACCTTTAAGTCTCCATTAGGGCACAAATATATCTGGTTAAATAAAGGTTTCAGAAATGCACACTTCCCTGTGCACATACAACAAAATTCTCTAAAAGACAAGACAATTTGCTTTATTGTTTTAAAGCCCAATAAATACATATATACAGTGAACCACTGAGAAACTATTATATAAAGAAAAGCTAACTTTTAAACACGCCCACTGGTTTTCTTTCACTTTCACTGCGCTGAAATATCTTCCTTGTTGATGTGTTCAAGAAAACCCTGACATCAGAGATTTTAGAGCTGATGGTCGAATAAACCCTAGTAACCTCTATAATGCAAGAAACTAGATTTGATCATTCTTTTACTTCTTGTCTGCTGATTTCCTGATATTCTAGCTCATGAAGCACTATTTTTTGGCAGCTTACCCTCAAAAATTGGATCCCACAGTCTGTGCTTTCAAATGTTTTTATTGCTCAAGTGACATTAAAGCCATCAAGCTAGAGGCCAATACATCAAACCATCTCTCTCTGTTTTCATGTACAGGAAACAGTGGTATGGGTTGCTACCACGGCAAGTTCAGCTTCGACCAACTGAGCCACCTGCGCAGTTGTCTCATCAAACAGCTGAAAATGGAAGGAGTGAACAGCATGAGGTACCCACCTCACACACCCAAGAAACTGGGCTGGGCACGCTTCTTCATCCTGAAAACCGTAGACCTGGGCTGGATTGGGCGGATGGCGCTCTTAGCCATGCTGGCTGTGGTGGCCGCTGTTGTGCTACAGGTGAGTTACAGAGGACAAGAGAAACACCTCTATAAATTGTTGAACATACAATTGTATTGTGGCATTGTGCATCATGGGGAAGCAAAGCTGAAAGGTGAAATGCTAACCACACTGATAGCTTTTTAAGTTGCGAAGAACTGGGAAGCTTTAAATGCCAGTAATCAACAAGTTGTCCATTGCTGATGCCAGGTGCTCTTGGTTTAATTAAAGTGGTGGAATGTAAAAGTTAATTTACTCAGCTACTGTAAGTACGGATTTGAGGTACTTTTAGGGCTGGACAATAAAACAATAACAATAAATATTATATAATTTTTTTCAATAACAATATAACAAATGTTCAGTAATTATTTGATTTTATTCACTTGAATCATGAACGAATTAGGACTTAATTGTTTTATTATATATATAAATCCCAATGAATTAGCATCTGAAGACATCTGAAAACAGGGCTGTTTCTCTGAGCTCATGAAAAGTTGACTGAGATACACAGATAGCAACTCTACAAACATATGATGATCTTATAGAATATGATGCATTGCTGTAGATTGATCTACCCCCAGTATATAATAGCTAAAATTAGCACACCCATAAACATCTACAGAGGTAAAATGCAACATACTAATATTAATATATTGTTAATGCACTCGTAATATTAATCATATATTATATAAAGATATTAACCTGAAAAAATCATACATAATAGTAAAATGCTGACTGTAATAATAATGTATGAATAATGTAAGCTGTGTTACCGACCTTTACTGTTGAATGCACAGGAAGAGAGATTATAATTTAAAATAAATTTGTGATAATTTTTTCAGAATTATCTCTGAAGACATCCCGCTGTCTGTCGTGTCGTTGACCCCAAGGAGCACAGAGAAGAGCAGCATGAAAGTCCTACCAATTCATTAACACATTTCTGTATAAATCAGATCAGCTTCTGCACAGCTGTAAAAAAGGGAATGTTTACGGTGTAGCCTTAATCTATTTTACATTTCAATAACGGTGTCAGAAGTTTCATGTAGCTCACTGTAGAAAGCATCTAATTTCATGAAGGTGATAATTTGTTTCTATGTACGGCTCTTACATTTGTGTTCAGCTTTACGTTCCATTGTAACCCGTTAGATTAAATACACTTATCAATGCTGTGATTTTGCAATTAATGATTTTAAATTAAGTAACAAAATATATACAGCTACTTTTCATTTTACTGTTATAAAAAGACTTGTAGCATTTGCTAACAAACAATCAATGAAGTTAGTAGAATTTAACCAACCAGAAATTACTTGTCATAATGTTTTATTGTGTAGCAGTGTCCTACAGTTCATTTTGTGTCCATTCTATTTCAATGAGGGATCAGCCATTAACTTGATGTTCAGCCTGAAGGTACTTCTGCCCAGTGTAGGTTTGTTATTTTTTCAGTATGTGCCTGCCTGCTGGCAGCAGAGGTGAGGTCTGTCTGTTTGATCAGTCCTCTTTTAGCTCACTGCAGCGTTTCAGAGTCAAACAGGATGTGAAGGATGTTTTTATATGATTTTCCTAACACAGAAAATGCCTGTCACAATTGTGTGGTAGAAATGTATGTAAATGAAGGAATGTTTAATTTTTGCGTAGAGATGCCCTCACTGTGAGGGATCTTATCAATAACCTCCAGGCTCCAGGGTGCCTGGAGGTATCGATAAAATGGCAACCTCGTTGATGTGTCTGCCGCCTGTCTGGTGAATCTGTATGAGGTAGGACATACTATATAAAACTGGGCTAATGTAATGTTATTTGGTATTTGACTGTGTCCATGCATACAAGCTGTACCAAGATCTTCTCTGATATCAGACTTGTGTTGGTATAAACCTAGATATTGAAGAAAGGACAACTGAGGCTCATCGAATTTAATCTTCTTTTCATCAAAGTGAAGACTGACCAAGAAGTACAACATCAAAAATTAAGCAATAATGTTTTTGTTTTTTGTCATCATACCTTAAAAATGTTAAGGGATTTGTAATGAATAGTTTTAATAAATACACATGTATTTCTATATTGAATTAATATTCAAATAAATATATTTCTACATGTTTCAGTTTTGTAATTTGATTATTTAATTTCCATTATTTATTATGACAATATATATTATTTATTATGTTGTATTTGGTTTCCAAACATTCTGCTAATTGTTGCCTTTCATAGGTTAGTTTTCATTTGTGTATAATCACCTGAAAATTAGAATGAGATGTTCTTATCTAGAGAGGGAGCTGCTTCTTTCTTCTTTTCTTCCGTGAAAGTGCGCTGTGCTTTGAAACCAATTTGACATCATTGCCCAGTAGTGTACTTACAACTTGGTCCAATGATACAAAAAAATGTTTTCCCAAAAACTTACATCGTGAAAGAAGAGGCTGTAAAAGGGTCACAAAAGAGTCACAACTCTAAATGGGACCATAATTTACCATCTTTACATCAGGCTGTATTGAAGAAGACTAGCGATGAAGACCATAGCTTCAGTAGGAGGGGTGAGAAGTAGGGTAATTTTCTTCTGCACAATCAAACTTTTTGGTAACCAGAGGAGTCGTCTCCTGCTGGCCACTTGAAAGAATGCAGGTTTAAGATACATTAGCTTCACTTTTTAGACATGGACATAAATAAATAATCCAGGAAGTTATCTCTGGGGCAGAGTCGTATAGTAAAGTGGGTGTGTTGTATAGCCAGCGAGACTTTAGATAGACCGACCCTCTTGGGTCAACTTCTTCAGAATCTATAGCAGCCCAAAACAGACAAACCAAACATTGGCTCTTCGTAGAGCGCGTTTTTCTCTGCCACTGTAGTTTCTCCTACACACTTGGAAAGCAAGCAGCATTCAATTGGTTGCAATCTGCAACTTCACCACTACATGCCACATCCTGCATCCTACACACTTGCCCTTTAATGTACTTCTGTGTTTAATACTAACAGGAAATGATTTGTAAGACTGCAACGCTGGAAACAGCACTGACAATTTGTAATTTAAAAAATAACAAAGACAAAAAAACTTCAAAGAGACAGCTTTATTTTTGCTCTCTTTGATGTTCCTGAGCTGTCCACAATTAGTTTTAAGAAAAATGTCCTTTCACAAATGACATTTTCACTTGTTAATTTATAGTAGAACAATAACAGGTGCAACTAATAATAATGTTCTGTTGAAGTGTTCCAGTAAGACGTGAGCCAGCATGCACAATTCCAGGACCCTGAAACTGAAGCAGCTAAAAAGAATTCAGCCATGATGAATTTCATTATTTACAACTGTGATTTTCCTACTGTGACATGTCAAAATGTCTGGCTCAAGTAACATCACTTGGGGCAATTTATCAGCTCCCTCCGGAGCCACTTATGCAGTAGTGCTCCTAACACCTGTAAACATACTTTGATGTGTAAAATAGGTGGAGATCCCTATCCATTAAGTCCTAATGACGCCAACGCTACATGCACAACTGTAAGAACCTTGAAAATTAGTTCTGAATGCACACGTGAAATGTATGTGAAATATAACTGCTCAATAAAAGAAAGAATATATATAATATATAACACCACAGTATCTGATTTTTTCACCAGGTGTCTGTCTTTCCTCGTTGACAACTCTCTCTGTGTTACACACACACCTTTTGTCATCGTCTCCTTCCCACCCTCAAATGCAGCTCAGAGTCAGTATGTGAAGGCAGCTGAAATTTGTCTGTCAGGATCTCCTCTGGTTTGTGTGCTGATCATGGATTTTTCTGTCTACCTCCTGACTTTGCTTTCTCTCCTCACTCAGTGCACAGGTAGGACAAACACACACTAACACACACACACACACTTTCAGTACTAGTACTATTAAAACTGTTTGGGTTCAGTTCGGTCACACATTCTTTTAATTTGTGAGGTTATTCTTATTTTAGCTAAAATATAAGAAATATTGAAAGTATTATGGTGTGGCTATTTAAAATATACTGAAGATGTTGTTGCAGCATTTCATTAAGATAGATCACATCTATCTAACAGAAAGCTAGAGAAACTAAAGGCATTGATTCCCTACCTTGGGTCACTGAGGGGTCACAAGACAATTAAGGGTTGAAAAGCAAACAAAGATATGTTTACTGAGCTTACTTTCAGGACAATTAAAATAAAACAAAAGTATTTTTTGTTGAACTGGTCACAACTGGTAGACACACATAACCAGTGATGGACTGCAACTATCAATTATTAGTCCAATTAATTATGACCAATGATTAATCTGCTGATTGTTTTCTCAAATAGGACACTATAACTTTTGGTCTATAAAACACCAGAAAACTGTGAAAAATAGCTGTGAATTTGAAAAAAATGTAGAGCTGAATGTGTTCCCAAAACATTTAATTTACAATAGTGAAAAGGACTGTAACATTTTTGCATGAAATGTTACTTGTAGTTGCTGATTAATTGACTAATCTTTGCAGCTCTAATTTTAAATAGAAATTGCTTTGTTTTAATTCAGTATATTTGGTCACAGTTCAGTCAAAAAGTCAGCAAACTGACTCACTTGCCTCAGTTACACAGCAATATCTATCTAACATTTGCTAACATCTGATAAATTTAGCCACCGCAAGCTACTGGTCACCAGATTAAATAAGGCTATAGCAGAAACACCCTAGAGTGTACTTAATTGGGTTACAGTGTTTTATATTGCTTAAGAGTTCAAATTATAATTTGTAAGAGGAAGAATGTTTAATATATCTGCTTTTAAAACTCAATGTGTCACTTTAAAGGCTGCAAAGGTTGGCAACCATTGATTTCAATGATTAATTTATCTAAGATGCTCAGTCATTATAAAAAAATCATGTAATTATAATGAAAGGAAAACAAAGGAAAGGAATTTAAAAATAAATAAAGCTGGTGGATTTACAGTGGATTGACTTTTCTGTACTGCTCAGTTTGCCACAGGTGTATGAGCCAGGTGGAGCAAAGCCAACCTCCACCTGTGCATTGTTCTCAGTTGGTGAGAACTGTTGTCCCCTTTCGAAGAATGGTATTGTGGGAGGCAGCGAGGTTAATCTGTGTTCCTATATTAGCTAAATGGTTCTTTATAGCCCCTTTCATTCCCACCGTAGAGTCAGACACTGGAGTTTCATTCACTTCAGCAATACAATAAGCAACCACAGCACAAGACTAAATGACTTCAGCACCTGTTGGATGGACATAGTTCATGGTGCGGTGCAGAGGCAGTTAAGGAGATGGATAAAGGTTTTCTGAGCCAGTGATCCACTTCACACTGAATCAGTCTGTATCTCTTTATCTACAACTCACTGTGCTTGGTTTAGACTTAATAATTTGAATCAATAAAGGACAATGGCCTTTACGTTGACTCATTTAATGAAAGCAGTATAATAAGTTTATTTTAACATGCCATGTAGGTCTATTATGGCAATTTAGCTTCCAGTGTGATCATTGATTTAACAGGCATTATGATCATTGCTGACATCTTTTTAGTGTAAATCAGCATCTGAAGGTTAATGACATTGGCTTTTTGAATGCTAACTGTGAGAAATGAAGAAGTACAGTGGAGTGCCTAATGTTGTATACCAAGAGGCTTATATTATACAAACATTTATCGGTAACAGTTTCTCTCCAATGAGCTGATCCACGTCTAACAATAATAATAATAAAAACAATAATACATTTTATTTCTATAGTGCTTTTTAGGACTCTCAAATACAGAAAACACAAGTTATGTACATTTAAAAAAAAAAGATAAAATACATAAATAGAAAGATACATGAACCTCTGCCAAGCTTAAAATGTATTAAACTTCTGATGATTTCAATTCCCTTTACTTTTCACTCAGACTCAGTGAAACATATTTTTTGGTGTCTTTTTAGACACTAGTAAATTTGTTGATTGTGTGAAGAGTTTGGAGATCATTGTTTTGAGCATGCATTTGCTCTTTTGTTAATTAAAACACAAGTTTGGTGTGTTGTGTTCTCAACACTGGGCCTTTTCTATGTACATCAAAGCAATGCAGAAATACACACACATTTTACATTTACATAATTTAATAAAATTCCCACAAAAGAACACGTTATAAATAATAGATAGTTTTTGTGCATTTAGCCTATAGTTGCAACAGCTGTTCTATTTAGCTGGATATGCAAGTGCTGTGCTAAATTAAAGCAGTCATTGTGGTCTCCTTTTACCCCTACATGTAAAAAGTGGTCCCCTGTGGAAAACGCTTCCTCCCATTATTAGTATTTTCAGTGTTTGAGTAACACCGAGCTTAGCCCTCTGTCATCATCAACAGCTGGTCAGACGGTCACTGAGTCCTGTGACTGTGAGACATCATTGCTGAAGATTGTGTCATGTTTTGTTAAAGTAAGCGCTATCAAACAATTTATATTTAACTGATGAGCACAGAAAGGGCAACAGGAGGACAGTATTAGTATTAGTAATGTGAGAATCAATTATTATCTTGGCTTTGCTTGCCGTACCCGCTCTGACTTCTCAGAGCACAAACTAATTAGCAGATCAGCTAGAAAGATTGCTGACAACGCAAATTAACACTGTGGCTAATAGAGTGCGAAAGTTCGTGTCAGAGTTGAAGGTCTGAACTTCCCAGTTGAAATTCCAACTTCTGACCTTCAAGTGTTCCAGGCGCACAACGGGAAACTTGAACAAAAAACATGGCTGACCGTGACACACTGATGTTCCTATGTCAAGTCTACACACAACTGAACTCTCATCAGTGCCCTTGGCAAGGCTGCCAATGCTCACGCATTGGCCGTGAAACTAACACAATTGAGACACTTTTCACACACACTCTCAAGCCACACGTCCATTTTCCCACACAGTGAAAAACTAATTTATTTATTTATCACTAAGTGATAAAGTTGAATAAACTCTGCCCAGCTGATACGACACCAGGTTAGATGGTAATCATGTGAACCCAGTCTCGTGCTGTGAGTTACAGACAGTTAAGAGTGGTAAATTTTTTTAAATAAAGCTGTGCCATCAACAGCAAGTGTGATGAATTACCATCTTAAAGTGTAAAAGTTAGAGAGAAGGATTATGTTCCTATATCAACCTTTAAATTTAGGACAATTAGATGGTGCTTATACAGTGTTTTTTCACTTTTACATAGTAAAGAGTACTGGACATTGAACGTAAATTAAAGCTAACACATTCATCATACATCATCAGACAACTGCTTCTTCATGACATCAGCATAGATGTATTTTCTCTGAGTTTACAAGTAGGAACTTACAACAAACACTTATAACATTTATAATCCAAGTCTAACAATCTGGAATTAACATTCCAGATACGAACAACGTCATTTTGCATAGTGAGTAGTATGTCTTAGTTGTCTGGAACACACCATAAATACTCATTTATTAACGTGAGAAAGCCATCTTGTTTGTTACAAAGGGGAACTGTCCTGAAAAAAAATATACTGTATGCCTGTGTCTGAACTTAATGCTGTCCTTTCTCTCCAGCTCATTGGTGTTACCAGAGCCAGTATTCCTGTGATAACACATGCAGAGGTAAGTCTTTTAAAGGCTCAGTGTGTAATATTTCTGAGGATCTATTGACAGAAATGCAATATAACATCTATAACTATAATTTCAGTGGGGTATAAAGACCTTATATAATGAAACGTTATAATTTTATTACTTTAGAATGAGTCATTTCTATGTACATTCACCGTGGGTCCCCCCTTACATGGACGTCGCCACGTTGCATTGTCATGTTTCAAGAGTAGCCCAAAACAGACAACAGACAAACAGTGCTTCAGAGCACATTTTGTCACTATGTTGTTCTTGTTCTACTTCTGGTAGCATTCAGACAGTGTAGACACTCATCACTACGTTGAATACGTAGGTTCAAAGAAGAAGTAGTAATAATATACAGCAGGTGTTGGCAAATAAGTTTTGCGGCAGAGCAATATTTTAGCAACCATTAGATGGTGGGTGAGAATATAGCCTAAGTCATAATAATTAAAGATATTGTTACTGTGTCATGGTTGGCTCAGTTGTTAAAGTGCAGGATGCTCACCTAGGTAGTTGTGTGTTTGATCTCACCTCAGACCCCCTTTTTTTTCTCTCTTCAACAAATTGATTCTGCAGCAACTTTCTCATATTACATCATGCGCTGCAGTATTTGTGTTTCGGTGTTTGATCCACATCCATCAACCTATGGACGCTTTTGCACTTCCCAGTATCTCCAGGCAGTGGACATTTCGGGGAATCACGTTTTTTGATGGCTCTTTCAGGGGTGTGTCAAGCAGTTTTTTTTTATGTCGTTAAGAAGTAAAACAAAAGAAATAAAATATTGCAGCAGAAAATGTTTTTGCGGTTTTATTTTGCAGGTAAAACCACTAAAGAGGAAGCGATTATGTGAGTAACTGTTGTTGCCATGACTGAGATCAATTTCAGATATTATTGCTGGCAGGCACTTTTTGCAAGGGTCCATAATCATAGAGAGAATGAATGTGTTTCCCTTGTCAATGTTTGTATAAACTTTATCTATTATGTGGTTTATAATGGACTGTGGTGTAGAAACAGTGACAATGTTTCACACTCTTGGCTTACATTTTCCATGTTATCTGTCAGTGGCCAAGTCACAATAATATATGGTTTTACTGAATAATTAAGTAAATATAATTTCTTGATATATCTACCTAAAGAAACCTAATTTCTTGTCTGGCTGCACATTTTGTGCTGTGTCAGCCACCATAGCTGTCCTACGCTCTTTGAAAGGGTAGGGGGTAGTGGTGGACTGGACAGTTGGTTACAATTCACAACCCTCACCACTAGATGCCACTAAAACTTACACACTGAACATTCTGAACATTGACATAGCAGCAAACAACTATTTGCTATGTAAAGATTTAGTGGAGTAATGGCGTCCTGAGCAGAGAATGACATCCGAGCTTCTCTGGTCTGTGATGGCAATTCAAGTTTTCAGATAAACAGCTCAGGCAAACACTTGTCTTTCTGTGAATTTTATCCAGAAAATATTCAGTCTTCTGCAGAAGGAACTCACAGGGACATATACACATCAGAGAGTATCATCCGAGTGAGCTGCAGTGTAACAGCTCATGCAGCTTTTATCTTAGTCTCAGGGTTGGAGTACTATATCAGAGGAACATGCTGTCTTTCAGTGTTCCCTAGGGGACACTCATCTATAGAAAGACACCCATGTCCAAGGTACATGTGGTGAAACCCTTAAAGTCCTGACCCCTCTGGAGATATGTTAAAGCATCACACATATTTACCTTCCATTGACCCCATATCCAAAGAGGCCGGAGGCCCCTAGTGAGATTAGTTACATGCAAATGCTCCGCACTTGTATAGCGCCTTTCTAGTCTTTTCGACCACTCAAAGCGCTTTTACACTACATTTGCATTCACCAGTCACACACATTCATACACCGAGCCTAAGTGCTCAAACAGAAACTAACATTCACACTCACTGGCGGAATAGCCGCCAGGGGCAATTCGGGGTTCAGTATCTTGCCCAAGGACACTTCGACACGCAACTAGGGGGAGCCAGGGATTGAACCGCCAACCTTCCGATTAACGGCTAGGGGCCAACCCGCTCTACCTCCTGAGCCACAGCCGCCCAGTTACATGGCAGTGTTTTCTTGAAATTTCCATTACAATACTCCCTTTTAGCATTTTATGCTAACACAACATAATGAGAATATAAACACTTCATGTAACTTCAGCACTACTTGAAGAGAAGGTGATTATGTAAAAATATAAGAATATAAGGAATAAAAATACATGTAAGGAATATAAAAATGAGAGAATATAAGACACAATACAAACACTTGTAATTATGCAAAATGTGAAATTTCATTACATTTGCAAAGACTAATGATTCAGAAGATAACTAAGAAACTTTGAAATGATTCAGATTGAACTTCACTTTCATCCCCTCTGAAAGGTGGGATCCACTCTATTGAATCAGTTAGTTCAGTTGGTAGTTGCATGTACTGACCCATAGATGATTTAATTGCTGTAGCAATCATAGATTTAGCACAAGGTATCACACAGTGTGTCAGGAGGAGGAAAACACCAAGAATGACAAACAGTGGGGTCAACATTTTAAACAGTACATTCTTCCATCCGCCTCTTGTCAGCCACGACCTCATGTCTCATCCCCCAGAGTTCTGTGAGTCCTGACTTTTCTCCTCATGCAGTAGATCATTCAGGTGGGAGACAACATGAGTCATGTTGTCTGAGACATCGAGGATGTATGTACAACAGTCCGTTCCAATTATGTGGCAAACTCTGCCTTGAGTCGCCAGCATCAGGTCCAGTGCCATTCTGTTCTGCAGAGCCACATTTCTGAGGCCCTGCACAGTGGGTGTGAGGGTGGAAAAACCCACTTCCACAAGGGCTGTCAGGTTTTTTCAGTTCAATAGCCAGTCCATCTATCTGTCTTAGTTCAGGTTCAGTGGTGCGATGAACGGCTGCTCCCACCTGCACTCCTTCCTGGCTCCATTATCCCATGTGGTGCCACAGGTTGCTGTAACCGTCTGCTTACATGATGATGTTCCCAGGAAAAGATCTCTTGGTGTGAGACATTGTCTGGTGAAACACACCGTTCCAGTTCGGGTTGTTGGATTTGTTGTCATGATGGGCTTGTAGATTTTCTGCTCCGTTATCTGAGACGTGTTCCAGAATCGGGTTGTGGAGCCCCCAAAGTTGACCATGCTGATGTTACACCGTTCAGGTGTCTTGGTCACATCCTTAACTTCTCGGCCCACCCTGGGAAACCCTTGAGTGAAGGTTAACAGGGCTCCTAGTGTCTCTGAAACCTTTAATGGTCTGGGTTTCACTGGTATGGAGTTCCCCACACAAAGAGGAAGCTGTGCACACGCATAACAGCTCTGATTGGTCACTTTTCTTGCAGTGGTCATCATGGTTGCATACCATGCATTGTCTTTCAGCCCAGCCGGGCTGTCAGGGAGGATGTGTGACTCCTCCTCTTCGGCCTGGATCTTTCCCTCAGTCAGGTCTAAGTTTGTTGTTTTCATGTTTGGAAATGATGACAGGACGATGATGACAGTGAGCGGAACAACGCCTCCGTTTCCTCTCAGTCTGTCACCTCTCCAGAGCCATCTGCTGGTTTCTGGCATCATATCTTATTAGTTGTGTCACCTTGCCTACCCCTGTAATCAGTGTGCCCGCGGTGAGTGTTTGGGAGATTAGTGGTTCTAGGTGGTCTCAGAGACCTCCACTCCCCTCCCTCCCTAGGAACACAAGGCAGGGGAAAGCTCAGCTCACTCACTGATCTCCATCTTCACCTGGTTTGAGGCCGTCTGGTTGCTTTGGCACTCGTCTGCAGTGGGTGCCGTGAATCCAAGTTGCTCTTTCGGCCACTTTTACTGCTGTTTCTGTTGTTAGCAGTATCTGAAATGGCCCAGTCCACCTGCGAGCCCGCCAGTTCTTTCTCCTGAAGTCCTTTACCACGATCCAGTCCCCCGGCTCCAATCATGCAGTTTCTTCTCTGCGGTCTTCGGGATGCCGTGTTTGACCTGCATGTGAATTTCAGAAAGCACAGAAGACAAATTAGTTAATTAATATCTCAACATTTCATCCTCACATTGGCTGGTATCAGGGAGTTGTCTTTTTACTGGCCCAATCCCCGTGTTCAATAGTCTGCCAAAAAGGACTTCAAATTGACTGAGACCCCATCTGCCCCTCATCCGGCTCCTCATGTGCATTAAAACGATCGGCAAGCTGGATGATAGGCACAATGTTGCCTCAAATCAATCCCCATATCCTCCCCTACTCTCTTCAGTGCTGCGCTAATAAAAGGTGTGCCGTTATCACTGGAGATCTTAGCTGGGATTCCCAAGCAAGGAATGATCTGGCTTATCAAAGATTTTGCAACTGCTGCTGCATCCTGTTTAGATGTTGGAAACGTTTAGATGTTGGAAATGCCTCTTATCTACCATGACAAGACAACATTTCTTCCCCTGTGACGGTGTCAGTTCAATGAAGTCCATTTGCAGGTGCTCAAATGGTTTGTTTGGGGGTGTGTGTGTCACCTGTGGGATCTGAATCGGTCGCCCTACATTGTTAGTTGCACAAATCATGCAACTTTGACTTCTGGGAGAAGTTGTAGAACCCCTTTGTAAACCAGTATCTGTTTATATAGATCATTACATGGCAGTGTTTTCTTGAAATTTCCATTACAGGTCTTTGTTTTGGTAGCTGGTCTGTCTGCTTTTGTATGTTAGTGCATGTGAGTCTCTCCCTGTGAAACTGCTGGCTTTTAGGAGAGTGATATAATGGCTGTTTCCTTCTCATTTAGCACGGCAAATTAAGGATTTAGTGTGACCAAACCAGAGTAGGTGATTGTTGGGGCAGTGGAAAGACTGACAAAGACAGTTTTGGTGAGTTTGTTTATGTTTAGTTTGAATGTTTAACAATGACCTGCGAGGTAAACTTATAGTTTTTTTCAGTGGAGTCTGGTGGCTAGTGAGAGTGGTGGCTGTTTCTGGTTAAACAAAAGGATCAACAAAAAGGTCTAACTCTGTAATGTTGTCAGACACTTCATTAACAATCTGAGCCTGTTAGTGGTAAAAGCACATTATACACACACACACACACACATATATATATACATATATGTAATATATCAATGTTGTGTTTACAACTTGTTTCTCAAGTGACCCAAAAATCTGTTTTCAGGTTTAAACAGGTGTAAGTAGGTGTAAACACTTGCATAGAACTCAAAAGAGATGGATTTTAAAAAAGAAATGTCAAAATCAAAAGTCAAGATATCCTGAGTTTTAGTCCTTTTATATGAGTGAAGCTCCAAAATTGCTGAATCCCACTGTACCCATAATGCAACTCAATAGTGTCTTTCTTTAGATTTCCCCCAAACCAAACCAATTAGCTGAGAACACCTGAGAGCAGACATTCATTCTCAGTGGGATTAACAGTACTAACAACCTTTTCACAACAGATGAGGTGAACTGATGAATGTTATTATATTTTAGAGCTTTACAGGAACTCTATGTCAGAAGAACTTTATACAGCCCCAACCAGAGTCAGTGAAAACTAAAATTTGACAGTGTTGTTACTGCTGCTGTTTGTTGTTTAGACCCTAGCCACTGGGCAGCTCAGTTTCCCAGCTGTGGAGGATTACGCCAATCACCAATTAATATTGTCACCAGCCAAGTGCACGTTGACAGTGCCCTGCAACCGTTCGACTTCATCGGTCACACCAACACATTCAACATTACAGTGGAAAACAAAGGACACTCTGGTAATGAAAAGCCCACTTTATTGTTCTCTTCCCATCCAGATAATGTTTTGCCAGATATTTAACACCTGAGGTTTATTTATAGACTATTTAAATATATTTAATATCTGTTTTAAGAGTCGATCTCTTCCCCATAGCTCACTTTGCTTTGCCGCAGTCAGTCCGACTGACTGGAGGAGCTCTGCCTGGTCACTACAGAGCTGCCCAGTTTCACTTCCACTGGGGAGGCAATGGGAGACCAGGATCAGAGCACACCATTGACGGGGAGAGGTTCCCCATGGAGGTACATCACACAGGACCCAAAATATCATTTGCTGCTATGAAAAATTAAGTTGGGACAGTTTCTTTTTCAGTCTTGTTAATTGGATGGCCACCATTTTACAAGCATGGTGGAAATGCAAGCATGTTGTCGATATGTTTTGTTTGTTTATTACTTAAAATAATTTAAGTAGTACTGTAAGAGTTACAGCAGTTTAAATTAAGACTCATAAAAACATTCATATAGCAAATGTGTCTTCTGTGTTGCACTACGAGACTAGAATCGTTTAAAAGGGAACTGTTTAAAAGGGTACTCATTTCATTAGATGAAGAGGATTATAATTTGAGTGTTATTTATCTGATAAGTTTAAGATATCATTACTGCACAATGCACAGTAGCCTCTCTTGTGGGGCAGTATAACATGGTATAAGGGCATTTTTATTGAGATTTACATGAGCCTATATATATATATATATATATATATATATATAGATAGATAGATAGAGATATATAGATAGATAGATAGATAGATATATAGATATCCCTACCTACCCTTTTTGAATTTGTTTACCCACAAAGCTATCAACTAATCAGAGGACGGTTAATGTTATATTAACAAAGATGCACTCCACTATACTTCAACAAATGTTGTTGTGGTTTGGATTTCCAGCTACATATAGTTCACATCAAGGAGCCGTACAGCTCTCTGGCAGAGGCAAAACATGACATGGCGGGTATAGCTCTGCTTGCCTTCTTGTTTGAGGTAATACATTAAGATGTATTCATCTTCATCTTCATTCTTAATAAAATGTTAGGCTTGTGCCATAATGTTGATGGTGTCTTCCTCTCAGGAAACAACAGATGATCATCCTCATTTGGACACAGTAATAAATGCTTTGGGCCGAGTACAAAACAATGGTATGAGCTTTAATGTGAAGAACATAAAAATGTGATAAAATGAACTTTTTATAGTATAAATGAAATTCCTAACTTCTCTGCCCTTCTTAATATGTTAAGGCAACAGCACAGTGATCCCAAACTTTCGTCTCAGTGACATAATCCCATCAGCGGAGGAGCTCCACAGTTATTACCGCTATGTGGGCTCCATGACAACTCCAGGATGTGAACAGGCAGTCGCCTGGACGATGTTTCACAAGACCCTGTCCATCAGCAGTCGACAGGTGAGCAACTACAGATTGATTGATTGATTGATTGATTGGGTTAGCAAACTTTTGACAAACTAGTCATCCTGGTTGTATTTCTTAAACACGTGGGTCAACCTTCAAACTGACTTTTAACACAAATATAGATACAGTCAATTCTCTTGAAGTTCTTTAAATGATTAATAAATTACTACTAGAGATGTTATATCTCAAGGCAAAATAAAACTTTGTTATTAAATTTCTGGGAAATAAAAAACAAGAAATGTCTTTTGGAATGACTTGAATTTTTAAGACCTCGAAGCTTAACATTGGAAAAATGGAAAGTAAATATCTGAAGAATAAGTAGTAATCTGTCAGTCACTGAAAGAAACATTAATGTCCCGTATATTTTAATTTATACTGCAACGTTTGACTAAAAAAGGTAGAATCTGCATCTTTTCTGTCGTGTATAAATGTCAGTCCTCCATCATTTGATCTTTTTTACCCTCACTCCACTGCAGCTGGATGCAATAGCTCAGCAGTGTCGATTCTGGACAGGACAGCCTATGACTGACATCTTCAGACCTACGCAGCCTCTGGATGGCAGAGTTGTGTACCGGTCCAAGGCGAGTGCAGCTCTGAAGAGTGTGATCCACTTGTGGTTTGGTGTTTTCTCAGTTGTGCTCGGGACAGCGGGTCTCATACACTGACTCAGAAGACACCTGATTTAAGTGACAAAATCTAGTACTGTAGAATCAGAAGTAGAATCAGAAGGAGCTTAACTGCCAAGTAGTGTTTTACACATATGAGGAATTTGCTGTGGTGATAAGGTGCTACACGTAGACAAACATATAGTCAACATAAATAAATGTAAAAATATATAAATATGGAATGGAAGTACAACGTTGCAGATATATACATGTGCATTATTCTGGGTCTGTGCCGTGCAGAAGTAACGCAACAAAAGAGAATATTGTGTACATAAAAATATACAACAAAGATCAACAATCAACAACAAATATGTATGAATAAAGGCAACTTTTACCTGTGTGATAGTGAAACAACAATTAATTAGTTATGTTTATGGTTATTCATTTGATAAAATGTCAATTGCATTTGCACACAAACTATGGCCCGCTAAATTCCTCGACTGCTATGACAGTGAGAGAAGATATTGTGCAGATTGAATGTAAGCTACTTTGTTTGTTGTTGTTTTTCCACAACCTTGAAGTGAGCCGACTGTACCAGAGGGGGTGAGAAATCTTCACCTTCTGTAACACCTTGATATATTTGTCTGGTAATCACTTTGTCCAGACTGAAAGATCTTAACAACTATTGTTTGGTTTGCAATGATCTTTGGTAAACACATTAATGCCCCCCTGAGGATGAATTATAATAACTTTGGCGAATCCTTTACTTTTAATGTAGCACCATCATGAGGTCAAAATTTCATTCTGTCAAATAATTGATGACATTCCCTTCAACCTTTCTGTATAGTGCTAATTAGCTAATGTTAGCATGCTAACACGCTAAACATGGTAAACATTATACCTACCAACATGTTAACATTATCATTTTGAGTATGTCGACATGCTTTCACATATTTTAGCTTTAGACTTTAGAATATAGCTCAAGCTGCCTACAGTACAACAGTACAACCTCACACAGCTGCTAGCATGGATGTAGTCTTGTTGCTGCTTGTGTGTGCACATGTGGATATAAGGACCTCTTCAAATAGAGTTTACTTGCTCACAAGAATTTTACTTTTAATAACTAATCTGTCTGCTACTCAGTCTGTGTGAATGTCAATATCCTGCAGCACATAAGGAGTAGGGATCTTTACCTCAGCAGGCCGTTATGTCAGCCTTCCTTATTTTTGTTGTCTTTTGGAGTCAGTCGATGTTCTATATTCAGACAGTATGGCTTTAACTCTAATCTGCTTTTCCTTAAATGTATTTTCCAATAAAGATAAAAAAGAAGTGTGATTAATAAGAATAAGGGTTTACAGTACATTTTATAATAAACTGGGGGACTTTCCTTTTTCAATAACTGCTATTTCTTATTTACTTGTTATATATATTATTCTTTATACTGTTGTTCAGACGATTGAACATAGAAAATAAGACGATTAAGGTATTTCCTAAATGTACTGTACACTTTTTTATTTGTGGGAAAACCAAATGAGTTATAAATGTACATAAATACCTTTGATACTCTGCCTGAGTAACAACTTCTTCTTTATTCCTGGTTATATGACCCTCTTTAATTGCTTAATACATTGGATTGTATATAATCAACAAGTGAATTTAATTCTTGTAGGATTACGAGTGAGAATTTAATACGTTTACAATAGGAATGCTCTCATTGGGCTTTTTAATCAATAATACCACTTTTGATTTCATGTCAATAAAATCTGATCACTGATGGACTTTTACCTAACCTTTTGTCTATAGAAACCAATTTGCCTTGCCTTTTACACAGACACACACTTAGTACACAGACATGTATACGTTACATTTATTCATTTTATTACTTACTGCTATATATGTCAGAGGGCACACGCCTCTGGAGCAACTAGGGGCTAAGTGTCTTTCTCAGGGACACATTGGAGTCTCACAGTGGATTCGAACCCAGGTCTCTCACACCAAAGGCATGTGTCTTATCCACTACGCCATCACCACCCCAGTTTAATGATATCAGTGAGTAATAGCAGATATGTTACCATTAAATTCACTAGACAATTAGTACACCACCCATGTTTTACTGATATGGCTGCAACTTTGGGCACATAATGACTGATAAACATCCGTTTTTGTCTGCTGTAAAAGAATACTTGCCTTTCTTTGCCATTAAAGAGCAGTGTCTTGAGTCTGTGTTGGTCAAGACAGGAAAATAGCCACAGATGCTTGTGTGGTAGAACTCAGTCAGTCTTAATGAATCAGAACGAAAAAACAGTTTGAGTAACATTTCTTTATTTTGTCCCCTCATTTACACAGGTCAGGTCCTTTGTAACACTTGTGATCTGTGCAGGATCATTTAAAGCATCCCTAGGTCACATATCAACCAACTGACATGGTACACTTACTTTAAAAGAAGAGAGGAGAATGAAAGGCAACATGGTTTTCAAAGTCATAAAAATATCACTTTGACCTAAATCTGACATTTCATACTTGGTAGTCTAAATGGTGGCAATAAACCTGATTCAAATTTTTAAGGTGAAATTCGGTCGAAGTCACTGAACCTGTTTCTTCACCCAGTTCCTCAGGTGTTCCACCTGTGCAGTAACGCTACTCTTGGCTGTGCCTCCTGGGGCGCTATACTGCTCCACACTGCTCCTGTAGTCCCACACTGAGGACACGTCACTTTCATACAGAGGGCTAAAATGACAGAACATAAGAGAAAAAGAGAGGGCATTGAGAAAATGGATGAAGAAGATACTAACAGAGGAAGTAAAATTCTACTAATGCTGTTCCCTGAAACAAAATGTTATGTTAAATGTTAAATGTTAAGGGCTTTTAGGGGTGTGTGTGTGTGTGTGAGAAAGAGAAGAAGACAGTCACCTGACAGCACTCAGGTCCTCCACAGTGAGTTGATTAAGGAGGATGTTTTTGGATTCAGCTGCGAACACAGCTTTACCAGAGATGCCATGGGCCTCTCTGAATGGCACCTGAAACACAGAATGACACAGGGTCACACTGTAACGATTAAAGACATGTAAAGCCATTAAATATACCAACACTATAATATTTTTGCTATTATCTTGTTTGTCTCTATGTGACATACAAAGTTTTTCATCCAGCAGTTTCCTATTCTCTGTGGTTCTTGTCAAATGGAGTCACCAGAAATTCAAAACAATGCAGCAATAAAGCAAAGAAGTTTGTCACCCACTGTTTTAAAGCCAAAAAATAGAATTAAAAAAGGATTACAAAATAACTAAACAAATGCCAGACAGAAATTGCACATTATGTGTGTGGACAGCTGAAGCAAATTCATTCATGTTGAAAAACAAAAATAAATGCTAGCTGATAGCTGTGTACCTGCCTTCTTTTCTGCCACTCCTAATTTACTGTAATCTTGATACTGCCACTTATTATTATATTATAATATTTACATTACAATATTTGATTAAACAAACATTGACTTTTAATTTCTTTTTGAAGTAAATTTCTTTAAAATGGCTTATTGGTATTGTTATCACAATTTGCATTTGGGAATATAAACACTACTCACCCCCTTCCTCACAAGGTAGTAGGCCAAATCAGTAGCCAACATGTCAGGACTGAGGGCCGTTTCCATCACACTCTGGTTAATCTGAAACAGTAGAAACATCAAAGGAAACAAGATCATTGTCATTTTGTCTTATGAGGCTTACAACATTATTTTGCATGAAACACACACACACACACACACACACACACACACACACACACACACACACACACACACACACACACACACACACACACACACACACACACACAATTTCCTATTTAGGCAGCAAGGGCTGCTAAATAATATTCTGCCTTTTCCACTTCTTACTAAAAGCACCTTCACGTAAATAAATGAAACTTGCAACCTTCACTTACATGTACAATATGCACAACTGAGGAAGATCTTTCATACACTGCAAACTGTATCAGCTTGTGTGGCCTGACATTAAATTAAATCATAATCATTGTAACTAGTTAAAACCATCTCCTCTTTTAAAGTTTGTGTTTAAGAAAATGCTAATGATGACTTGCACTGGAAGATCATAACAAGGCTGCTAAAACCTCTAACATTTTTAAGAGTAAGATCAGAAAATATTGTGCAAAGTACAGTCAAAATTGTTATCTATACAATTTCAATCAACCACATCATACCAAGACCAAGCAGTTCCTTCAAAATAATTAACAATGACTTAAATCTCTGACCTTGAGAGTTGACATGACTCCAGTTGTCACCTGCAGCACAGCATGAACAGTATCATAGCAGTCAAACATGGCCTCCTTATCCTCCTGAAGAAGGTTGACAATGGCACAGACAGAAGGACAAAAAAAGTTAAAAGTGAAAATATCCAGAAAAATGTCCTTCCGATGAAGTGAACGCACACAAAGATAAGCTTTTATACCTGCAGGTCTTTGTTGTAGGTGCTGGGCAGGCCCTTCAGTGTCATCATGAACCCTGCACACTGACATACAGACAAGGAAAAACATACGAAGTCATACAAATGACTAAAGAAAGCAGTAAAGTGTGTCAAAGCACAGCAATTCTTAATTTGGTGCTCTGCTTCTAAAAAGGTAAAAAGATTCACCCATAAAGCTTTGACCAGTAAAACTTGACTTTTATACTCTGGGCTGCCAGGGTTTGAGTCTGTAGCAAAACTAGTGATAAGTTTTTGGCACATGAGGGCGCTGATTTTCAGGAGAGCTTCCAGCAGATTTTCTGCAATAAATGCACTCTTAACATATCAATCCTCTTCTAATAAGTAAACGGGATTAATGACACTAAGATATCACCACTTAATTTCACAAAGACATGTTAAAGAGCCTTTTCAGCATCATAAGTATTTTCACATTATGCATGTTTTTACATCATCTGACCAAAAAAAGGCTAATCTTTAATAGGAGGTCTTACACTGCCAAAGACACGACCTGCTTTACTCCTGATCAGCTCCAGACTGTCAGCATTCTTCTTCTGGGGCATCAGACTGCTGCCTGTGCTACACACACACACACACACACACACACACACACTTAATGTCTAGGCCTCATGAAATCTGCAGCAGTTCGTAGCAGTAACACAGATTTAAAATGAACCTCACAGGCTAGAGAGATCACTTTGATAACATGCAGTCTGAGGTAATTTAGTAAAATAAATACTAGATGTACTATTCCATCATCAAGTAGAATAAATGACTAATGAGCCTTAAAGGTTCAGTGTGTAATGTTAAGGAGGATCTATTAACAGAACTGCAATATAATATACATCATAAAGACCTTACATAATGAACCGTTGTGTTTTTATTACCACTGCCATGTTTCTATGGGATAAACGACTCTTCGGAGCATGTTTAGTCACTACGTTGAATACGTTCGAAGACGAAGTAGAAGTAATAAAAGAAGTGAAATTTAGACCAATGGAGGCCCACACACATTATTTAGCAGAAGAGTCAACAGATCATGTCAGCCACTGTAGCTTCTCCTGTACGCTTGGAAAGGGAAGCGGTGAGTGATGGACTGATGGTGCATTCATGTGGTGTCGGAATAATCAGAATCTTTTTTCCTCCTCAAATCTTTATAGCAAAAGTAGAAATATATTGTATATGGGACATAAAGAAGTATATAGAACTTTGATTCGTTCAAAATAACTTATTGCATACACATATTTTGCAAACATATATTTTGTAATATGGTAAAAATGGTTATTTTGCCGTCTGTGTAGAGTGAACTAGATGTCTTTGTGTTGTTTATATTCTCTGATAATGCTAATCCAACACATCTTTGTAGTAGCATCCATGTTGATTCCACATTCTGACTTAAGAGCACATGAACACACACTGAAGTCGGAAGAACGACTTTACAACTCAGTAAAGGAGCACATGAATGCATCGTGAGCCACTATTTGCAATTCGCAATCCTCACCACTAGACGCCACTAAAACTTACACACAATATTTAATAAGGCATGCATGAAAGGGTGAGATCAGTAACTATTATAATTTGCCCAGACATTTTAAAATATTTACTATATTGAACTAATGAATTGCTGTAAGGCACAATGGATCTTTGTACAAAGCCACAAAATAATGATTTAATCTAAAGGTTGTGCAGCCTTAAGTCGAACGTGCAAACAGTAATTTGGTGTCACATAATGAAAACACAAACTGACCTGTATGCGTCAGAGAGTGTGACGAAGGAGAACTCTTTTGTGCTGTACAGCATCAGGTCCTCAGCCATCTTACTGAGATGCGTCAAACACAACGAAGCCCAGAACAAAAACTCCACTGAAGAAACATACACGCATGCAAACATAAAAAAAGAAGCTTTGAGAGACCATTTCATTGTAATGCATTTCCATTGTTCATACCAATTTATGTTGGACAGCTGACTGACATGTATGGCTTACGTACGAACAAAGTCCCTTTGGCCCGTGGCATCCATGCTGTTTAGACTGATACCATCAAACTCCAACTCTACAGATCCAGATGAGGAGAAATTATATAGTTTCAGTTTTTAAAAATATTTATTTTATAAATAAACCAGACATTGGTGAAAGACAGCTGTAAAAAAAGTGCTCTCAAATATTTTGGTAGGACAGTAATAAGTAGCCTGACCTTTCCGCAGCAGCTCCCTGTCAATATCAAATGGTGTTCCAGCGATTGCACCACTAAAAAAACAACAGGATTCATTCTTATTAACTGATCATGTCTGTGGGCGAAAATCATTGGCAGACAGCGAGAGTGAGTACACAGCGTACCTGCCCAAGGGTAGAACATTAACCCTTTTCTTGATCTCCTGAAGCCGGTCCACATCTCTGCTCAGAGCAACAGCATGACTGAGAGGTGGTTAAACCAGTTAGTGGGGACGGAGAAACACAAGACTGACATGAACAATTATACATCTAATATAAAGGAGGTGGCAGATGTGCAAAATAGGTTTTGCTTTATAAAAAGGTCACCTTAGGATCAAGTGGCTCCATCTGATTGGCTGAGCTCTCTGCATGTGAGTGTAACCAGGAAACAGGACGTCAATTTCTCTGAGGTTCAGAAAGAAGTGACAAAAGACACCACAGAGCAACTTTATAAAAGCATAGTTACAAGTAGATATGTGTTTGCGTGTCCCAGTGTGTATCTGTCTTACGCTGCTGCCCGCTCCACCATGGTAGATATCAGCTGTCGGGCATTGTCCGTCAGGGTTGAGATGGCATCTCTCAGCCACAGCCTCATGTCAGTCACGACCTAGTCCACACACACACAGCCACACACAGCCACACACAGCCACACACAGCCACACACAGCCACACACAGCCACACACAGCCACACACAGCCACACACAGTCAGCTAGTCCTTACAATGTAGTAATACATAATCTGCAACTCCAAATAGAAATACAGTTTGAAGACAAACCTGGTCGTTTCTGCTCCTGCCAGTGTGCAGCTTCCCTGCAGGAGCACCAATTAGCTCCTGAAAAAAAAGTGCAATAAAAGGACTATAACATCGCTGATCACAGCCATCACCCATGACCAAAAGAATAAAAAACCCTAAAATTATCCAGGTTGATTGTTGATTGTTCTCCCAAATGCTCCATGTTTAAGTTCACACTTAAAAACACAAGTGTTGTGTTATTCTATTTTTCCCCCTTTATGGTCAACAAATCCAATGAAAAGAGCAAAATCATTAGCATTTCTATCAATATTTTATGACTCTCCTACATTTTCTGTTGCAATTATGTCAACAGAGAGTGCTTCTTTTTGCCACCAAGAGTCTCAGACTGTTATACCAGGTCATCATGGAAAAGATTCCTATGAGTGACACCCTTTGTTTTTAACAAGAAACTGAAGCCATGCTCAAGGACAATTCTCCATCTGAAATCTCGTGAGAGACGCGTTGTTGCAGGAAGTTTGTCTATATTTGAAAGCATTCTTATTTTACAGAGTTTTTCCACACCTGCCTAAAACCTTTGCACAGTACTGTATTATTATGGGATTCACGTCTCACTTACTCCTGCAGGGTTATGAGGAACAAACTAGCTCTCGCTCACCTTTAGCCTGCGCTCATTGGCAGTATGAATGTCTTCATCTCCAGGTTTGAGCACAAAAACACCTTTGGTCCACTCTTCAGAAATCTGGAGGATAAAAAAAAAAAATTAAAAAAAAGGACTGTATCACTAAGTCGGCTAAATAAACACAGTGCAATGAAATAGTTTTGCTTTAGTACAGCTGTTGCAGCCTGACATTTTTCAGATCGCCAAATGAGGAGTGTACAAATAGTTGTTACTGTTGTAAATACAGTACATGGACCCACTGAATTCTAGGTAGCATTAGACAACAGTGTTAGTGTTTCTGTATTGTACTGGTTGCCCTGCTGTCGCTTGCATTGACTAAGTAAAACATCAGGGAAGAGACGCCACCCTGAAAAAAGACCTGACCGTGGGAGAGAAAGAATTACTGGAGCTGTTTGGCAGCTGACATCTGTCACATGATGATATTGTTCACGACACACACACACACACACACACACACACACACACACACACACACACACACACACACACACACACACACACACACACACACACACACACACACACGAATTCTGTGGCATGGCACATTTTCAGCTGTCATCTATTAACAGGCATCTACACTGACACACATGCCCAAGTATGAGAGAACTGTGATGAGAAATGTGTTGATTATTTTCTCAATTAATCAATTTGTTATTTGGTCTAAAAAATGTCAGAAAATGGTGTGAATCAGTGAATCAGTTCTCCCAAATCCAAAGATGGCATCAAATGTTTTGTTTTGACCACAAGCCAAAGATATTCAGTTTACTGTCACAAAGGAGAGGAAACATTCCCACACAGGACACAAGGGATGCTTGGGTTGCCATTTTAATAACTGACCAGGGACAACAGATGAAAATGAGCCTATTCTGCTAACTCTGGCTCATTTACAGTTTCTTTGCTGTTAATGAACACTGTCCCTGTCAAAGATACAAAGAAATTAAATAAATGAAATTTAAGAAGCTGGAATCAGTTCCCAAATAATTACTTTTTTAGTAATTAATCGAATTTAATAGTCACTTAATCGTTGCAGCTCTAATCAGAAAGTTCATAATCATACAGCCTAGTCATTTCATGCTGAAGTGTGGACTTATGATGTAATGAACTTTTAGTTTATTTTCTGTGTGTGTGTGTGTGTGTGTGTACCTGATCCAGCCCATGTACAATTTGATTCATCTCCTCGGTAGTGACCAGCTTAGCCTTTTCCAGAGCTTTCACGTAAGCCTTGCTTCCTCGGATGTCAGCATCCCACATCCTCTGGTCATAGGCGATGGACGCATTAAACTTCTCCATGATAGGATCAGTATCTCCCACGAAACGACCTCCCCAAAGTTTACTTCCCTGTCGGACAGAGGGACAGTAATGTGTGTTATTTACACCGCTACATTAATGTTAACGAAAAGACACGTAACAGGCATAATACAGGATCCTCGGTTTGACAGCTTGCGTCAGGGTCCAGCTGGGTGTTAAAACAACAGCACGAGCATGCAGATTGTCGGCTAAACATTAACCTTACCTCTGTACTGGCCATGTTTATGGACGACGGCTGTTGTAGAGGTGTCGTCTGGTGAAATGTTTTGGCAGAAGGGATGTTGAATGTCAACGGACAGAACTCAATGAGCTTCAAGTCGTGTTGCAATAACGTTGCTGTTTGTACTGAATATGTGTCTGTCTCTTTAAAAGACCGAAGACGTTTCACGCTTCATTTCATTACACGTAACGGGTACGGGACGGTTAATGTGCCGGGTTCCGACCATAGAGTATATAAGGTTCCGGGCTAAGACTGTATGGTTCCGACGCAACACAGTAAAATACTGATGTTCTCAACTAAAGAAATTTTAATAAACTGCTCCCAACGCCTTTCCCTTTCCACTCAGCCCTCACTGAACACTAGTCTACGGTGTGTCACCATGGAAGGCGATCCACAGAGCTTGTCGTCCGTCGTGCACCCACTATTGTGCACCCCCTTCGTCACGATATTTATTACGACAGAAGAGGTGGGGCGTGAAAAAGGCGGCAAACTGTTATTAGTCACAGACAAGAAAGCGTCGAAGTGTCTTTTGTTCGCAAGTTTTTGGTAAGTTCATGTTAAAATACCTTCAACTGCTCCGTTTTGGCTAAAGATGAGACTGTTAAGTTATCTATGGTCCGTATTGAGTAATGATGTCGCTGAATAACTAGATAACTTGTTGACTAAGACTTCATTTGACTGCTATGTTAACACAATGAGTACGTGAATATGATAAATATATTCACGTTCAATAAAACAAACGAAAAGAGTCATGGCCACCACATTTGTTGTGTTATTAGAGAAGTGAATCACAATAAATGTAATATTGATATGCATGCACTAAGTGTTGATTCCATGTGTACTGTAAGTCATTATAAATTGATAAATTTTCTTGCCTTTTCTTCTAGATCAGATACTAAATCACCTTATTTTAGAGTTAAAACGTCTCGTTAAGAAAAATGGAACAAAAGCAGAATCCCAAAATTAATGGACCACTGGACAAGTTTTTCACGGTACCAATCTTCTCATGTCTACTGATTTATATGGGTTCAGCAATTTCATCTAGCTCTGTGCCTCTTATCAAGGAAATCGCATGTCAAAAGTCTTGGATGCATTCTGTAATACATTGCTTTTAATAATTAATTAATAATTCTGTCTGTCAGATCAAGAAAGAAAGAGACAACCAGGATGGGCAAAGCAGTCAGCCTCCTAATACACAACCTGTTGCAGAGGTTTGTCATGTTATTTTATATCTATGTTGATACATTAAAGTTAAATAGCAGTGTATCCTACAGAATTAGATTCTATTTGTGGGGGTGGGAGGAATTAACATTTTATCCACGTTATTTTGATCCTCTACAAATAAAAAAGATTTTATACACTTTAAATAGTAAAAAAGGCAACTTCTTATTTTCTTTTTGTTAGTTTGTTTTACTTAATTGTGTTTCATTCCCAGGAAAAGGAGCCACATGAAACCCATTCTTTCGAGTGGTGCTCAGGTGACAAGAAACCCACAAACGTTACCTGCAATAAAGTAGGAACTGTTGAGGTCGTGCTGATGAGAAGTCTGCAGTTTAGAGAAACTGCAGAAAAGAACAAGAACAAAGAGCTTGTTATTGTAAGAGATGGAAAAGCTATTAGTTCACACTTTCCATGCAACTTAATTGCTTCTAATGAACGTCTGACTGTCAAGTACATTAAAGCTGTAGATAAGCTGAAGCAATCAGTTACTGGTCCTATACGTCTCCAGAGAAAGAGGCCATCTGGCAAGATTGTGATGTTTCATTTACTGACAAAGGGAGGTAAAAATGTTGTGAAAATCATGAGAAACCCAGAACTAAAAAAAGTAATTCAGGAAATTACTGTATACGCATACAAAGGGGAAAAGGTGAAGCAAGCTCTAAAAAGAGATGGTCGTTTACTGAATATCATATTCAAAAAGAACTGTGTGCTTTCTCAAATGAAAACTGAAGTAACCACGGAACTGTCCAATCTTGTTAATGATCTTGATGGCAAAACTTTCCAGATCATACTGCTCAATAAGTCCAGTCCCCCAGAGAGTCAGCCTGGCAGTCTTGATGATGCTGACATGATACAAAATGAATCTCAGAGATCTGACTCTGATGGAAACCAAGATCCTCCACAGCAGTCCACCTCGACTGAGTCAGTGAAAGACAACGAGCCAAAAGAGAAGCCAAATGGTAATATTTCACCAGGCAACATGGTATGTGAAATACCTCATTCAGAAACAATGCAGCGTCACCTGTCTTCACAATTTAAAGATTGGGTGAAAGGGATGAAAACTCAGCCAGGTCTGAAGCTTTCTCGTATCCAGAATCTCTTCCGTGTGGAGTTTGGAAAGAGTGATGAGACCTGCAGGGAAGTGAAAACAATGAAGAAGCTGATGGAGCTCAGTAATTCTGTTTGCCAAGTGAGAACAAAGGGAAGGCCAGAAGGAAGTGGCTTTCTCCTATTTGACAGGTTTGTCCTCACAAATGGCCACGTAGTTGAAAACAATTTTAATGAAGTGACAGGGCAGCTCACTGAGAGGGTCACTGTCCATTTCTCTCATGAAAGTCTAGACCAGATGGAAGAATCGGCAGCAGAAGTGGAAGAGCTTGTTGGCTTTGAACACTATCTTGATAATTCAGGGCACGAGTATGACTGGGCTTTGTTGAAGCTTGGTGCCGATCAGATGTTGCCTGATTGTCTGTTAAAACACTTTGGATTCCTTCCACCAAGAGGTGGAATTTGCATTATTGGGCATCCTTATGGCGGTGTGAAAAAGATAGATCCATGCGTGATTATTCAGACTGCGAACCGCAACCAGGTTTTGGAGAGGCATTTCCTTGAAAATCCTCAGGGCGTTCAGGTGGAAGGCAGTCATTACAATCGTTCACCCGGGCCCATTCAGTTGCTTACCAATGAGTTTTTTCCTCATGTGGCAAAATCTGTTGAACAAAGGAGACAGGCTCTGACTTATGAGTCTTGTTTTTACTTTGGCTCATCTGGCTCTCCTGTCTTCGATGAGCACTGTAATGTTGTTGCCATGCATTCAGGGGGATATGCCTACAACAATGCAAGGGGTCAAAGCCAGAGTGTCATAGAGTTTGGCCATCCTTTGTCCGTCATTCTCGAACGCATCATTTTCCAGATAGTGGAAAGGAAGAAGTTTGACGTGTTGAAGGCATACCTCACTTGTGATTATTCACATCAGCAAAACATGATGACCGGATTGAAGAGACTGGTTGAGAGCAGAAATCCCACCTCGTTTAAAAATGCAGTCAACAATTCGGTGGTCACAAATGATGAGAGTTTGAAGAAGTTCTTTCAATTCCTCTCTCAGACAGAGGAGCCTGTCCCAATGGACACTGACTGTACAGTTACAAATACAACTGGTGACAGGAGACAGTTAAAGCTTTTTCAGCAGTGAGCAACAAAGGCTATCGTGTTTTATTTATCAGGAAACTTTCATTGTGTGCAGGGGCTTTGTCGAAAGATGTCATACAAACCATGTTTTATTCATTTAAGCATAATCAGTTTTAGGATAAAGGTGACTATGTTTTCTCAACATTCATTTTTAGCCACATGTATCCATAAATGCTAATTTTGTCCATACTGTATTATTATTATTATTATTATTATTTCAACAAATGTCAAATGATTTCTTAAAACTATCTGTAACTTATATTTGTGTGCACTGGTTGAATTTCCAGATACAGATACATCTGTGTTGGGGTAAACGTCATCAGAAAAGTAACAAGAAATTGCAGTGCCAAAGATACAGCTACATGTTTGGGGCAATACAGAAACCTTATTGAGAAACATTACATAGTTTGTTCACCAAAAAGCCCTGACTGTTAAGTGTCTTGTTCAGTACATATCATGTTCACAAAGGATTCAGAAATGTTTGTCTTTTTTATATAGAGTATCAGATTTCATACCTGATTTTTACCTGTTTATCTTCTGTCTTTAAGCTGTTTTTAAGAAAATCACATTTGAGATTTTTATTTCATCAATATTTTACTTTTTTTTTAAAAGAACTGTACAAGATTGGATATTGCAATATTCTGCCATTGTGTTCATACCTTACATAAGGTCATAATAATAAACATTTAATAATAATGATTTATCGATATTCATTAGTGATTTTTTTTTTCATATTTGGGTTTTGATTGCGGCATGATGGCCTGGTAGATAGGACTGTGGCCTCACAGCAAGAAGGCTCCATGTTCTCTGTTTGAACAGAGGAGGGGGTCTACGCCACTACTTATTCCCCACTTACAATGCTGTCCTTTCATGACTTCCCAGGAAACTCAACAAACGTAACCTATTGGCCTCAGGTGAAGATACCAACGATGGTCATTCAGTCTTGGCCACAGGTAGTCTTAATGACTGTAACGACTGTCGTTACAGCAACCAGGAACACTAACGAACCAGCAGTATCGATGACCCTGGCAAACGACCCCACTGAGGTTAAATAGCTGAGTTTCCCTGCCAGTCAGTCAGAACTGAAGAAGTCCTTTGGATGAGGGACGAAACATCCTCCAGTATCTTCAACCAAGTCCAGTTGCCCTTGACTTAAACCTTCGTTGGATAACTATAACCTGGATGACTGAGAATCTTCCTAGACATAGACTGTATGGTTTGGGATGGGAGGGTGAGCCAGTCGCTCCGATCTCCTGTCCCTGAAGACTCCAGCTAGCAACAGTAAACATCCTCTACTTATATGCCACAACAAAACTCATAACACTATTAACTGTCTCATTTTGATGTTGCTAAATTGTAATGTCATGTGTCTACTTATAATAATATAACAACGAAACTATGGGAATATGAACCAAGTAGCTAATGAATTATATACAAGTCAGAGGTGAATGTTGTTGTTCAACCACTTTAATGTTACAAAAAAATGGGGCTTCCTAATCCCACAGTTGGTTTGATGCCAATACAGGTTTGATATGGTCCCAGCTAACATTAGATAACATGTTAACAAGCTTTTTCCAGAAGCTTGTTTAAATTGTTAAATTTTATTGCCTGCATGGATATAAGTTTTGCTCATTAAAGACATGTGACAGGGCATCATGCAAAACTTTATTATGCATGAGGAGGAGAGTGATGACCAGCTTACATTTGTTGTTTATATTGTTGTATTTAAGTGTTAAGTACAAGTGAATCACAATTAATGTCAAATAGCTGTGGATAAGTCCTGTGAACATTGTGGAGGATTACAAATACCTGGGAGTGCACATGGACAATAAACTTGACTGGGCCAAGAACACTCAAGCCCTTTACAGGAAGGGCCGTCTCTATTTTCTGAGGAGGCTGAGGTCCTTCAACATCTGCCAGACAATGCTGAGGATGTTTTATGAGTCTGTGGTCAGTGCTTGTGGCTGTTTGCTGTTGCGTGCCGGGGCAGCAGGCTGAGGGTAGCGGAAGCTAACAGACTCAACAAACTGATCTGCAATGCCAGTGATGCTGTGGGCGTGGAGCTGGACTCTCTGTCGGTGGTGTCAGAGAGGAGGAACTGTCCAAACTACATGTCATCTTAGACAATATCTCCCACCCACTCCATGACGTGCTGCTCAAACACAGGAGCACTTTCAGTGCAAGACTCATCCCCCCAGAGAGCAACAAAGACTGCCGTGTTTTATTTGTCAGGATACTTTCATTGTTAAACACCTACAGAGTGCAGGGTTTGGTCGAAAGATATACAAACCATGTTTTATATTATGTTAATCAGTTTTAGGATAAAGGTAACTCTGTTTTCAATAGTAATTTTCAGCCCCATTTTTGTATTTCTAAATGCTAATCTTTATGCATATGTATTATATTATTTCAGCAATAATTTCTTAAAGCTGTCTGTAAATTATATTTGTTGGTTGGATTTCCAAAAGAGCCCAACTGATCAATAAAATGGCCAATTAGAGATACATCTGTGTTGGGGTAAATGTGATCAGAAAAGTAACAAGAAAATGCAGCGCAGCTGTTTACTGTTTTATTTATTTTATATTATTTATTTGATGAACTTTTTAAAATTAATTAGGCTAATTAATTGATTATTTAAACACACACTTTTGATGTTTTATTTATTTTATTTGTTTATTTAATGAACTGTATGAATTTAATTTTTCTTTTGTATTATCTTTTAATGCAATATTGTTCTTTTGACATTCATGCCAGTAAAGCAAATTGAAATTGAAATTACAGCATGTTTGGGGCAATATAGAAAGATTGTTGAGAAACATTACATAGCTTGTCCACCAGAGAGCCCTGACTGTAGGGTCTCTGGTTCAGAACATATAATGTTCACACTTGTGTAATAGCAGCATTTAAGGAGTCTTTATCAGAAATGTTTATCTTTATACAAAAGAAGTCAGTCTTAAACTGTTTTTATGAAAATCACATTTGAGATTTTAATTAAATTTTTGTTTGTGATTTACATTTTAAAACAATTGTACAACATTGGATATTGCAATATTCTGTCATACTGTCATTGTGTTGATACCTTAAATGAGGTCATAATAAAAACATTTAATAATGATGATTTATCGATATTCATTAGTGATTTTTTTTTTCATATTTGGATTTTAAATGAGAATCTATGACCTTGGAAATCTGTATGTATGTGCCACTTTATGGAATACAGGTGATACGTGATCATGAAAGTAGACATATTTGTAAGCCCTCATCCAATACAGGAACATATTTGAATGTTCAATTGCCAAATTTGTTATGCACGCAGCATGCTTATAACAAAATTATTATTCTTGATCAAATTTACAGTAGTTTGATAATGATGTACTAGTTTTATACAGCAAAAATGCATTTGGTCTTCTGACAGAAGCATTAAGAAACAAATGTGTCACGTGAAAAAAGACTGAAAAACAAGTAGTTGGATATAAGCAAGGCCACACAAAGCGAGGACATGAAGAATGTTTTTTATTTTAAACATAGAGTTGCACTTGCTTCCGGCGGAACATTTGACCCGGACTACATTTTCCACACGGGCACAGATACTACGGACCGAACGACGCACCAGGCGAAATGGAAGTGTAAGAATAAAAATAAAAAATAATATGTTTTTTAACAGTGAGTTACTTAATTGGCTGCTTTATATTGTTTAGTTGAACTGTAGATAATCGTGTTGGTTGAAAATACTACAGCGATGTCTTTGCGCAGTTTCCAGTTAATTTATTAATCAGGATGTTACAAACTGAGTGTAGTGACAGCTGGATTTAGATACATTTTTAAGTCTCGGTCAGTGCTGTCGAAAAACACAAAATTACAGTCTGTTTAAAGAGTTAATGAGCAGATTCTAATAGCGAGCTATATCAGCTAAGACAGTGGATGCTGTTGATTGCATATTTGGTTAAGTGCTAGAACAGACCCAAAACACTGAGACTTTTGTGTTGGTGAATTTATGTTTTAGTGTATGGTTTGAATAATTCACTCAGTGTACTTTGCGTTAGAAACAGCATGCGAACTCTTGTTTTGGCTTTATAAAGTAGTGCTGAAACAGTTAGTAGTTTAATCAACATCGACAGAAATATAATTGTCAACATAAATGCGTAATTGATGAACCATTTAAGTCATTTACAGGAATCTTTGTACCACTTTCTCAAATGTGAGGATTTCCGAGGTTTTTCTCCTGATAATTGAGATAAAATTTTAATATGTTTGGATTTTGGACTCTAGGTACTTGTGGGAAATTGTAATGGGTGTTTTTTTTTAACATTAAAAAGATTAGTTGATAATGAAAAAAATGTTTTGCTACAGTGAAGCATTTGGCATGTTTCCAGATCTACTGTACAAAGTACATAGTAGTGAAAAACAAATGTAATGTGGTTCACAAAATTAAACTTTTAAATTGTTTTAAATTAAATAAAAACACGACATACATTCTTTTCAGTGCCTTCAGCCACCCTTTATGTTGCCCTATGTGCTCATCTATATCACAACTACCTCATTTAACTCTTATCATAAATACTTTTCTCACTTTTTTTTAACTAAAATAATCTAAACTCAATGGTCCACCATCCATGTTTTGGACCTTTCAGCCACATATTGCAGTCTTCATTCAGTCACTGAAGACTAAGATTTGTTTAAAAGCAACAAAAGCTAGTAAGTTAACTTTTGAGCGTAGAATATTTGGCTACAAATACACTTTCCAAAGGTCAAGAATAAAGCTTAAATATAACTTATTTTCTTCTTTTCAGGAAAAATGCTAACTCTGCTATGCTCAGTAACTATGAGGTAAGGTAATGTGTTATGTCCCTCTGTTTTACATTAAATCGCTTTGTACTGTCTGGTCAAGAGATGAAAATTATTTAGTGTGTCAATTCATATTTTTCTGTTGTTTCTCAGGTGTTCAAACTCCTCACAGACCTGAAGGAACAGAGGAAGGAAAGTGGGAAGAACAAACACAGCACCGGGCAGCAGAACCTCAACACCATCATGTATGAGGTCGGCACACAGCCTCTCACTCTCTTCACTATCTTAAACCTGCTCTGTGAGCCTCTTGTTCACGTTGACATTTTTACAACAGCATGCCCACAGTTTCATCTGCATTTCCACACAGACGCTGAAGCACCTGTCAAAGACGCCCTGCAGCAGGCAGAGTCCAGAGATCGTCAAAGATTTCCTCACCACCATGAAGCCTCACAAACTCACAAAGTCAGTAAGATCCCACAGAGGCATATATTTTATATTCATGGTTTTATTTGTCATTAGGAATAGATTAAATCAGATGCACCATATTTATTTAAGATAAACACATTCTGTGCACCGTATGTTGAGTACAGAAAGTCAGTATATATACTCGCTGATATTTTTCCCCCATCAGGGCAGAAAAACTGCAGCTCTTGAACCACCGGCCACAAACAGCTGTGGAAATTCAGCTGGTGAGTGGTTTATTTAACTGTCATCAATTACTGTTATTACAGTTTACCTCTCATCTCTGTTTCCTTTATTCACTACTGGTGTACATTTCTATGATTGTTGTTTCACACATATATTGTGGTAGAAATGAACCGATTCTTTTTATCCCACACACATAACACAAAAAGTCCCAAATCAACAATGAAATGATCCTACTAACAAGTATTGTACGTATAAAACAATAAAAAAACGTTTTTCCTTAATTAAGATGAACATCCACTGTAGTTTACTTTGAGTCAGTCACACACACAAGTCCTGCTCCTGGAAATACTCATTAGAGCACCATATGAGTATTAATTCGCAGACACGATTGGTCTCCGACAAATACTCTATTCATCCTTATTTCAGTAACATTTGCTAAAAAGTACAGTGCCCCGCTGTTTAGTAAATTACTCAAATGAAATAATAATAATACAAAAATAAACAATTGTTGGTGAAGATTTCTTTAATGTTCTGTTTGTGTTCAGATGGTGGAAGAGAGTGAGGAGCGTTTATCAGAGCAGCAGATTGAGGAGCTCATCCAGACAGTCGCAGACGTCCTACCTGGTGACCCGGAGCAGGAAAACACAGCTGCAGCCGATGCAGAGATAGATGAAACCGGTGAAGAGTCGTGATGCAGTGACAGGCCAGGAATGAGCCATAGGTGGAGAACTGGAGTGAAGGCTAGGATTACTACAGAAGTGGACTGGTTACTTTTACCTCCATTTTGCATCACTGCTTGAAATGAACATGCTGAGAAGGGATGCACAATGGCTGCCTGGCTGTGGCCAGAAGGACCTCAGACAAATTTAATGAATGGAATAAAATAAGCAGAATGCTTCTCATTTGCATTTAGGCATATAAATACAACTGGATTCAAATGAAACATGCACACCCTTTCATAAGTGCAAGTTTTTGAACAGTGAGACACAGACGTAATATGATTGGTCTAACTTGTATTTCAGATGATGTTCATGCAGGGACGGTCTGCTATCATTTTTCTCATAAATTTTCTCTCATAAATGTATGACTGTAGTATGACTATAGTATGACTATTTTACATAGAACTACCATTTCTTTTACCAATAAGTTAAGATACAGCAGATTATGATATAAATATCAACATTTAATGCTGTAAGTAAAAATTTTAATAAATCTCTTTAAAGTGCGAGAATAAATCCAAAATTGTAATCCTAACCCTTAAGAAAAGGGGGGTCAGTGCACATGTGTGGCATAGCGCGTGTGTGTGGTAAAAGAGGAAGAGAGGCACCACTACTTGAAATAGACCTGTGGGGAACCACAACTCGGCACAAGACTGGTGAATGGCACGCAAGTTAGCCTACTGAAAAGCAGGTAGACTCATGGCACGTCGACTAAATGCAGTAAATGTAACGTTATGTAAGGAGCATGGAGTAGTTCAACCTGCAGCTGATAAAAATATTACAGTAACGTTGCCGTGGGAGTTTAGTTGAGTTTCAAGCATGGTGTGTGAAGCCATCTCCCTGTCTGTCTATAGCGTCTGCAGCGTCACACTGCCTTTTTTTTTTGGTACCTGTATTCTGCCAATATGCCGGCTCGCTGCACTGTCTCAGCCAGGAACGTTTAAGTAACAGAGCCTGAACATGTCTGGAGGAAAGCCACAGCTGGCATGCCGGTGTTTCCGTGTTAACTGCAGGATATCTGTATGAAAGCGGTTATGTTTCGGATTATGCTCACTCATGAGTTCAAGTAAGGCACGAGCACGTACTTGGTTGCAATCTTAAAACCACACCACTAGTGGCTGCTGAAAACTAAAGATTGCACCTTTTAATAACTAAATATTCAAGTCAGAGCCAATGCACAGGCATTAATGAACATGGACACTGTAGTTTACTTTGAGTCAGTAACCTAAAATTCCTGCTCCAAATGTGTATTAAAGTTGCGCAACAATTGCTCTGTTCACTCCAGTTTGAGTGTTCAGATGGTGGAAGAGAGTGCCCTACCCTTCTGATTTGCATTTAGGCATATACATACAACTGGATTTAAATCAAACACGCACACGCTTTCATAAGAACAGGTTATTGGACAGTGAGTCAAGGACGCCTTGTTTTGCATCTGACTGGTCTAATTTGTATTCCACCTCAGATAATGTTTTGCAGGGACAGTCTGCTATTAACCTGGTATATTTTTGGTTTCTGACTTAATTTTAGTCGTGAGTTTCTAACATGGTGCATTTTTGCTGCTGTATGATTTACCAAGCTGTAATATAAATCAGCCGTGCAATTGAACTTGGTGCAGCACTAACATAAGGTCACAACATAAGGTATTATTAAAGTGGATACGGCATGTAATAACAAAGAAAGTTGTCCTTCGTAAGCTGTATCACAGATGACAGGAAGGGGGAGTACAGAAATCTAATTGAGAGCTTCATTGGTTGGTGTGACTGCAACCATCTCCAGCTCAACACAGGAAAAACCATGGAGCTGGTGGTGGACTTCTGTTGCAGCAAGATGCCCCACACCCCCAGTCATGGTAAGTGGGGAGGGGACGGTGGAACAACAAACTGGTCAAGCTGGTGAAGGCCAGCTCAGTGGTGGGGATGGAATTTGGCACTGTGGTGACTGAAAGGAGGATGAGAGGGAAGCTGAAAGCCATCATGAACAACTCCTCTCATCCTCTCTATGTTGAGTTGACGCAGGAGCACTTTCAGCCACAGATTCATCCAGCCATGTCTTATACCAACTGCCATCAGACTCCACAACACTACAGCTCCAAACATGTCCACTGATGGAGTCTTTTTGACTGCACAATGTGTTTATATTTTATACATTTGATCCTCTGGATCACAGATTCTGATAGTATTTTGTTGATTATTGATTCTAATTTAATCCCCATGCTGCTATGCCAATTTGAATTCCCCCCATGGGAATCAATAAAAGAACATCTCTATCTCAATACATTAGTATACATTAGTTGCTGTAATTTTGAATTTTAGGAGATTGTCTTAGACTCTTCTTTCGAGCTTCCAGTTAGTGTATCACATCAGTTTCCTCTACATTCTTAGTACTTTGTCAGGGCAAAATACTGAAACAAAGTGAAAGTCGTGGACACTGATTTTGTACCAGCACATCGAGAACCCCAAGTGACCCCCAGCCATCGGTTGATCTTGGAAGTGAGCACATCTCTGAAACCCCATAAGAGAGTAAATGTCTAGTCCCTCTGTATCGACAAATTATTTTACCCACCTATCCATTCACACATTCATAAGTAAACAAAACCATGTAGGCCTACTCATGCACAAAGCTTGCTGAATTATACACAATCATTTTTAAGAGTCCTCTTTGGTCTGTGTTAACGTGATGAGCATGTCATCAGCACCTACTTAACACACAAATGACTGAACACATAGACCTACTAATAAAAATAAAATTTTGTTGCACTCCTAAACATGTTTCCTACTTTTTCTGGTCAAAGCAGGCAACCGGCCCAGGGACTCTATACACCTCAGGGACCTTAAAAGGACTCAGTGTACTGTGTGTCCATTGTGTGAATTTATTTAATTAAAAATCTGTTTGCAAACATGCACTACTAAAGCACACCGACTGACAAGATGAAATCTGTAAGGTGGTTTGTGCTTCATAACCTTATTTTGAGACCCTGTTTATTTTGTTTCATGCTTACATTAATATGTTTTACCCTACAGCAAACCTTGGGCCAGGTCTTAGAAAAGCTGTACACATTGTACAGAGAGTGGGATGAACAGGTGTGGCCATGAATTTTTCAGACTGTGTCTTCTCCATACAGCAAATAAGGATGTACTATCTGCTCAGTGTTGGTTTTACAGTGTCCATCCACTCTTTTTAATAGCTTGGCCAAGTTGCCATAAATCAAGCTAAGAGATATATTATGTTGTAAGTAAAATACCTGTAGTCATATATCAGGGAAAAGTAAGTCAATTATTCTAAATTATTTTATTATGCACTTTTTATCAGATCAATACTTGTCCTATTTCATACATATTTATTTAATTATTGATGTATCTCATTAAGCTACTTTTTCATCAATTTCTGTGTTTGATTAATTATTGTTTGACAGGGTTACCAATGTCATTTGGCCACAGAGACATGCCATACTAAAAAAGTTACCAAAGTCACTTTTACTAATGAAAAGGTGGGTAAATTAAATCTGAGCTCTTGCTCTCAGGAGCAAACGAATCGATGAAGTTGTCACAGTTGGCTCTATGACCCCTTTTCTGACTCCCAAGAACTGCCATTCTCTAGCTCTCCACCAGATGTCCTCGGACTTTCCCTCCTTTCACTATCACCTGACTGCCATACACTTTCTTAGGGGGCTTTCAGACCTGAAAGTCCGCACCAAGGTCAGAACCAAAGTTCATGTTTTTATACATTTTGATACATTCCGTCAGATTTGGTTTGGTTTCACGCTGCAATTCTGCGACCACACTAAAGGACTTTACATGACACACTTGCTTCCTGAAGTTCCTGTCGTCATCATCTATGTGGGCTGCGTCTCCTTATACTTGACATTGATTGGTTTATTAAACAGTTCAGCGGGTATGAATGAATGAATATAAAATGAACATATACATATTTGCCACTGTATTATTATTATGACATTACTACCTGCAGCACCAACTATACTGAAAGCTAGTTCAAATTCGCAATTAAACGTCCTTGTGTGAACATTATAATCAGCCCTCTAGTTACCAGGCCTACCCTGCCCACTCCTTACATGCAGCTAATTTCTCCATCAGCTACTCAGCACAGACACGTTCACTTCTCTTTCTCATTGTCAGTTCATCCTGTTTGCTGTCTGCCTATTTGCTTTCAGATTTTGCAGTCTTTCTACGGACTGGTGAGTGAACACCATTTTTAATAAACCTGATATATTTACAATGCATGTCAACAATTTATCAGGATTTCTGCGCATAGGTTGAATTTGGGTAATCTGTGACGTTTTTAGCAATTTTGATTTATGCGACTTATTCAGATATTTATCTGGGCTAACACATTAGACCTTTCTGAAATCCTCCTAAGGTGTTTTCTAACCACAATAGAAGAAATAATTTAGATACACACATATTAGTGTTGTTAGTGCCCCAAAAAATCGGAGAGGAATTTGATAACCTACAGTTGTGGTCAAAATTTTACATACACTTTTAAAGAACACGTATGGATTATCAGTTTCCAATATTTACTACAACTCTTATCTTTTTGTGATGGAATCATTTAAGCACATACTTCTTTGTCACAAAAGCAATCATGAATCTTTATTCTTTTATGAATTTATTATGGGTCTTGTGAAAATGTGACCAAATCTATTGGGTCAAAAATATACATACAGCAATGTTAATATTTGGTTAAATGTCCCTTGGCCATTTTCACCTCAATTAGGCGCTTTTGGTAGCCGTCACCATGCTTGACAGTAGGTATGGTGTTCTTGGGGTTAAAGGCTTCACCTTCTCTCCTCTAAACATATCTCTGATCATGTGGCCATATAGCTCAATTTTTAATGTCTGACCACAGAACTTTCTTCCAGAGGGCCTTCTCTTTGTCCATGTGATCAGCAGCAATCTTCAGCCGAGCCTTAAGGTGCTGTTTCTGGAGCAAGGTCTTCCTTCTTGCACGGCAGCCTCTCAGCCCATGCCGATGTACACACTTAACTGTGGACAGTGACACTTGTGTTCCAGCAGCTTCTTATTCATCGCAGACCTGCTTTTGGTGGTTGTTGGCTGACTCCTGACCATCCTGACCAATTTTCTCTCAGCAGCAGTCTTTAGTTTGTGTTTTCTTCCTGATCGTGGCAGTGACACAACTGTGCCATGCACAAACAATTGTTGAAATGGCTCCAAGTGACTTTCCTGACTTGATTCGCTTTTTCAGATCTGTGCTGAGCTCCTTTACACTTTCCCGTGGTATCAAACGAGCCCTATTTAAATGGACTCACAGAAGCCACCAGTTGTAATCAATCACAAGAAGTAAAACAATCCATGTCACAAAGCAAATTTGATTAACACAACTTTCTACATGGCTAAAATTGATCATTTAAGTTGCTGTAAGTACCAAATTACCAGAATTCACCTATGGAAAAGTATGGAATTTGATTTTAGTATTTTTCAGGCTTTGATAAATAGGCTAGCCTATGGAAAACTTCAGCAGGACTATTTTGTTTTCATTTATGTAAAATATCAAGGTCGTAGGAATAGCCTAGGGACATATCCCTATGTCAAGCCCAATATCCAGCAATTTCTGAATTGTCCATAGCAAAACTTTTGATCAAAACATTCAAATTGAATCACTATTGACTGTCTGTGTCTAGTGAGTGTATTTGGTACACAGACAGTTAACAGTCAGCTGCAAAATAAGGAGAGAATAATGCCAAAAGGAACTGTAGTCTGTCAACTACAATGGAGTAGCCTATTTGAGCTTTGTGAGAATAAAAGTAATGTGAGTCTTATCCGAGTCAGATGTGCCCCCAGGGTATGCGTAGCTTGCGCTTTCAAAATCTTTGCACTCTCATCTCTTGTTACTGTAAGAGAACTATGTAGTTCTTTGTCAACTACCAGTGAAGAAGTGAAGGTAAAAAGCGACCGACATATTCTCTTCTTTTATTTCTCCTCTGCTGAACAAAAGTTACTGTAATGTTAGCTTTTAGACACATCAAAGCTGCATGGGGGGAATTTACATAGGCCAGACTGAGTTTATCTGTAGGCTGTGACTTAAATGCTACCCAGCTGCTTATGTAAACGTGTGATAAAGTAATACTATATCTAATTCCTCTCTCTCTTAGATAAGTTTGCAGGTCCAAAGAATGCTATTTAATTACACTAAATACTGTTACTGTATTGTAGATTGGTTCAATCAGTGTGATTTTGCTCTGTAGTTTGGCTTGCATACAAACATACATTATGTAAGCTGTTAAGGATCATATTTAAAGTGGCTACTGTGAATTTAATAAGCTGATGGTGCAAGAAATAAAATGAGTAACGATTACTATATATATGGATACATGTATGTATGTATGATTATTCTTATTTTATTATTTTCCTGTATGTGTGTCTGTGGGTATATGCTCATGTATATCCTATACATTTAGGCAACATCTACATTTTAAATTAATTTATTACAGCCAATGAATGCAGAAAGTTAAGTTGGTCAGAATATAGCAAATATAATATCATGAAATAATTTAGTTTAGTTTAAATTTGCCTTGGTGCCTAGACCTGCCAACAAATACCTGTTGTTAGAAGAAAACTAAACACATTTCCTTAGACCTGTAGACCACTACTGACCTCAGAAAGCTGCCCTGCCAATCTCCTGCTTCTCTCTCCTAAAATATCATCAATATCCATCTGGTCAATGAATTGAAGCATATACCAGTACAACAGCATTAAAAGGGACGCTATGACATTTAGTTTTCCTGGCAACAACATTCTACGAGGATGTAGGGAAGGGCGAAAGCAGTCACCCTACCTGGATTTGAACCCGGGTCTACAGGGTACCAAACATGCAACATTGCATTTTTTATTATTTGGGGGGCTTAGGACCATGTTGGGGTAGCTTCAGCCCCCCGTAAAATAGGCCTAACGACGTCCATGTGTCAAGAGCACGGGCCAGAGCAAGCTTGATGAAGTATTGTGCGTGACTGAACAGTTGCAGAGCTGCCTCTACACCATACTGTCAATACTCTACGCCTGTAGCCTCCGTCACAGCTTGTTAAACAGCTCTGCCTTATAACTACCATATTCAGACATATGTGACTAGTTTGAAAGAAAGAATAGTATAATATTATTTATTCAATATGTTAAGGGAAAATAATACAACTAGGCTTTAGTTGGCACCAGTAAATTTACTTCCTCGACAGAGGAGCTCTGTCCAACTTTAGGAGTAGGAGTGTGGACTGAACAGTCACAAAATGTATTTGTTTGAGCTACATTACTTAGATACAATCTTCTTGCAATTATTTGGCAACATAATGGTACATAGTCATAATGTGCAGCCCATTTTCATCCTACGATGTCACATGCAGACATCTTTGGTAAAGTGCTTGCATTTCACGTCCTGGGATGAGAACATGTTGAAATATGACATCCATGTTAACAGTTGGTTTTTGTGAAAAGGTGTGATAAAGAGGGGGATATTTATTTTTATGTTTATATACATTTTTAGTAAACTTTAAGACTTGTCTTCTGTAAGCATGTCTCCTATATGCATTCCCTGATGACAGCAAGATAATAATTTATCAGTTAAGGCACTATTTGCCTATGCGTCACCTGCCATTGTGAAAAGAAAGCATTCATTGAGATTAAAAGAACAGAAGGAAGGTTTTTCTCTGTAAAAGATATCAAACATGGGTTGTGACTGTCTTTTCTGCGTTTTGTGTGTGATTTTTATTTGTGTGAATTATTTTACATTTACTCATTTGGCGCTTTTATGCAAAGCGACTTACATTTGAGAAACAACATACAAGCATCAACAAAGCATCAAATACAGCACAAGAACAACAACTGACAATACATACTAGTAAGAGCAATAAATACTAGTAAGAGCTAATAGCACATATCGCATCTATGGGGTAAATACCTAGGGATAGGAGTAACAGTTAACAAAAAAGTGCAATCAATACAAGATAATTGTAAGGGGATATAAGAAGAAGAGCACAGGAAGTGCATGTTAGAGGTTAGGAGTTAGAGGTGTTATAAGAGGAAATGTTCTCAGAAGAGATGAGTTTTGAAAAGCTTCTTGAAGTTAGAGAGGGACGCCCCTCCCACGATGGTGTGTGGTACCTAATTCCACCATCGTGGTGTCACAGATGAGAACAGCCAGGATTGGGATTGCTTTGTGTGAAGGGATGGCAGAGCCAGGCGGCATTCGTTGGAGGAGCGTAGTGGCCGAGAAGGAACGTAAACTTTTATTATGGAGTTTAGGTAGATGGGTGCAGACCCAGCAGTCACTCTGTATGCAAGCATTAGTGACTTGAATCTGATTCTGGAGGCCACGGGGAGCCAGTGGAGGTCACACAGTAGTAGAGTGACACGAGTCCTTTTGGGCTGATCAAAAACCAGACGTGTTGCTGCGTTCTGAACCATTTATTTGTAAGGGTTTCACCGCACAAGCTGGAAGACCTGCTAGGAGGGCATTGCAATAGCCGATGCGAGAGATAACCATGGCCTGTACCAGAACCTGGGCGGCATACTGAGTGAGGTAGGGCCTGATTTTCCTTATGTTATATAGAGCAAAGCGGCACCCTGGTTGGAGTGATTTCTGAGGAGCCAATTTGTAGTCTGATCTTATGGTGGATCGATTGCATGAGAGATGGAGGGAGACATGTTTAACGACTGCTACATGGCAGGTTTTCCTGTGCCGTGTTCACACATTGGGAACTGACCAGGGCAGGAACAGAATGGTTGATTTTGAGTGAATTAGAGAATTGGCTAGTTATAGCCGCCACTTTGCCGGTGAAGAAGGCAGCAAAAGGTATCAGCAGGCAAGTTTGTAGGTTGTGGAGGAGGATTTAGTAGCGCTTTTAAAGTGGAAAATAATTCCCTTGAGTCAGTGGCAATGCTAACTCTGTCATTATAGAACGCAGTTTTGGCAGCACTGATGCTTGTTGAGAAGGAGGATAGGAGCAAATGGTAGGCCTTGAGGTAGGCAGGGTCTTTGGTTTTGCGCCATTTTCTTTCAGCGGCTCTAAGATCAGTACGGAGCCCACGGATAAATGAATAAGAGGAGAAATTCTTATATCGTCTTGTTTCTAAAATTGTGACATATACTATATCTGGTCTTTATGCATTTGAAATTAGAACATATTACACAATCATAGTTTGTTAAATCTACATGAGATGTTCTGTTATTTTACTTGATATTTTTTATTAATTTGTGACTACAGCAAAGGGGTGTTGCAACTACTGGCAGGAAGTGTACACTGCTCATAAAAAAAGAGGAAGGATATGAGGGGAGAATGTAAGAACCAATCAATCTGATGGCTAAATTCTGCCAGCACAATGAACGTTTGGAAAAGGGGTGAGGTCCTTCCTGCTGATTCATTATTTAATTTGCTGACCCTAGAGCTCAAAAAGGGGAACTTTTTGGGGCTGCTTCTTTTTTTTGGATCAGCAAGTTAGGGTTTTGTGACACTTTGATAAGCTTTTTAGCATTTTTTGATAATAAATACGTTTCTCTTTGGGTGGACACCAGAGGGGAACTAAGGGAACTAACACAGAAATGCAGTCCACACCCTTGCTAGGACCCTGAAGGATGTTGCTCTTGGAAGGAGCCCTACTACCACTCCAAGGGGTAACCACACAACGCAGACCTCACGCAGACCTCCAGGACCTCCTAGACCTTCAAGACCATCCAGAACTCCACCATACATCCACCCCCGGCCGTCAGAGAGGAAGGCCAGGCCACCAAACCCACCGCATCACCAACATCACAACCCACAGACAACACAACGCTGGCCACCGATACCCAGCCAGAGAACCCCCCAGCCTGGAGGTCCTATACCCCCCCTCATCCCAACGGCAGAACCAAGACTACAGGAGCAGCAGCCTATTGGACTGCACTATGCTGCAGCGGTGAGAAGAGCCACAGCCCCGCCGCCCTCTGGTGAACTCAAAGACATATTACACATGCTAAACCTGCTCTGCTCTCGCCTCATATAGCTACATGATGGAAGAGCAGAGACCTCTTAGAGACATCACAATAATTCATAGTTGAGCATGTTGGATATCATTTTAAACGAATAGTAATATAATATTATAAGGACAATTCTTAACAGTATTTCACACATGATACACTCTAAAATGTCACTCAAAGTTTAATAATTTATTCATTTACCTACAACACTATTTTCCCCTTTTTACACTTTTTTTTTCTTTTCATTTGTTACTAGTATTATTTTTTAATATCTAGTTTACTATTATTATTATTTGTTTTTTAAGGTGTTTGTCTAATTTCTGAACAGATTACACAGCGAAATTATTTACAATAACATGTTGGAACATTCAAGGTCTGAGATCATCAGCTTTTGGTTTAAAGAGCAGAAATCCAGATTTTAATAGAGAGTTAAAAGATTCTGACATAGTTTTACAGGAGACATGGTGCAGAGAAGATGTTTCCACTGGTCGTCCTCACGGCTATACTGAGATTATTATACCATCAACAAAAAATCCCACAATAACCCAAGGCAGAGATTCAGGAGGCATGATTATATGGTGTAAATCAGAACTGA
>NC_060172.1:18228817-18233211 GCF_021292245.1 Micropterus dolomieu | reverse complement strand
GAGAGAGACAGGTCACAGAGAGAGAGACAGGTCACAGAGAGAGAGACAGGTCACAGAGAGAGAGACAGGTGAGAGAGACAAGTTACAGAGAGAGAGACAGGTCACAGAGAGAGAGACAAGTGAGAGAGAGAGAGAGAGAGAGAGAGAGAGGTCACAGAGAGAGAGAGAGAGACAGGTCATAGAAAGAGAGACAAGTTACAGAGAGAGAGACAAGTGAGAGAGAGAGAGAGACAGGTCACAGAGAGAGAGACAGGTCACAGAGAGAGAGACAGGTGAGAGAGAGAGGTGAGAGAGAGAGAAAGAGAGAGAGACAGGTCACAGAGAGAGAGACAGGTCACAGAAAGAGAGAGACAGGTGAGAGAGAGACAAAAGTCACAGAGAGAGACAGGTCACAGAAAGAGAGAGACAGGTGAGAGAGAGACAAAAGTCACAGAGAGAGACAGGTCACAGAAAGAGAGAGACAGGTGAGAGAGAGACAAAAGTCACAGAGAGAGACAGGTCACAGAGAGAGAGAGACAGGTGAGAGAGACAGGTCACAGAGAGAGAGAGACAGGTGAGAGAGACAAGTGACAGAAAGAGAGAGACAGGTGAGAGAGACAAGTGACAGAAAGAGAGAGACAGGTGAGAGAGACAAGTGACAGAAAGAGAGAGACAGGTGAGAGAGACAGGTCACAGAGAGAGAGGTCACAGAGAGAGAGACAGGTGAGAGAGAGACAAAAGTCACACAGAGAGACAGGTGAGAGAGACAGGTCACAGAGAGAGAGAGACAGGTGAGAGAGACAGGTCACAGAGAGAGAGACCGCTCACAGAGAGAGACAGGTCACAGAGAGAGACAGGTCACAGAGAGAGACAGGTCACAGAGACAGGTCACAGAGAGAGACAGGTCACAGAGAGAGACAGGTCACAGAGACAGGTCACAGAGACAGGGGTCACAGAGAGAGAGACAGGTCACAGAAAGAGAGACAGGTGAGAGAGACAGGTCACACAGAAAGACAGACAGGTGAGAGAGACAGGTCACACAGAGAGAGAGACAGGTGAGAGAGACAGGTCACACAGAGAGAGAGACAGGTGAGAGAGACAGGTCACACAGAGAGAGACAGGTCACAAAGAGAGAGATAAGTCACAGAGAGAGAGACAGGTGAGAGAGACAGGTCACACAGAGAGTCACAGATCACAAAGAGAGAGACAAGTCACACAGAGAGAGACAGGTGAGAGAGAGACAGGTGAGAGAGAGAGTCAGGTGAGAGAGAGAGACAGGTCACAGAGAGAGAGACAGGTCACAGAGAGAGACAGGTCACAGAGAGAGAGACAGGAGAGAGAGAGAGAGACAGGTGAGAAAGAGAGAAAGAGAGAGAGACAGGTGAGAGAGACAAAAGTCAAAGAGAGAGAGACAGGTGAGAGAGACAGGTCACAGAGAGAGAGACAGGTCACAGAGAGAGAGACAGGTCACAGAAAGAGAGACAGGTGAGAGAGACAAAAGTCAAAGAGAGAGACAGGTCACAGAGACAGGTCACAGAGAGAGACAGGTCACAGAGAGAGAGACAGGTGAGAGAGAGACAAAAGTCACAGAGAGAGACAGGTGAGAGAGACAAGTCACAGAGAGAGAGACAGGTGAGAGAGACAAGTGAGAGAGACAGGTCACAGAAAGAGAGACAGGTGAGAGAGACCGGTCAGAGAGAGACAGGTCACAGAAAGAGAGACAGGTGAGAGAGACCGGTCAGAGAGACAGGTCACACAGAGAGAGACAAGTTACAGAGAGAGAGACAGGTCACACAGAGAGAGACAGGTCACAGAGACAGGTCACAGAGAGAGAGACAGGTCACAGAAAGAGAGACAGGTCACAGAGAGAGAGAGACAGGTGAGAGAGACAGGTCACAGAGAGAGAGAGACAGGTGAGAGAGACAGGTCACAAAGAGAGAGACAAGTCACAGAGAGAGACAAGTCACAGAGAGAGACAAGTCACAGAGAGAGAGACAGGGAAGTCATGTTTAAGACTTGCTGCTAAACAAAACGCTTGTTTTCGGTCCAAAAATTGGATAAACACCAACTTTTTATGAGGAAATGCAAAAGAAGTGACCAGAATACACCAGAGGAGAGAAAAAGAGGAAAAAGAAGGAGAAAGAAAGAGAGACACTGAAATCAGTAAGTTTTTGCATTTATTACCATAAAAGCTAACACTGGACTGTGGTTACCTAGCAACGGCATCAAACAGCAGTAGTGCTGTTTTAAACACATCATCATCAACAACTGTTTCATGATGTCTCCACACTCTGAAACCATTGACTACCCCCCAGCTATCAAAAGAAAAACTGCAAGGGGAAAATAGAAACAAACATTACTTCGAGAAAGACCAGAAATCCTGTTCCTGGACCACTACAAAGATGGAAGATCCTGCAATTTAATCTTCTGGACGGCTGAACCGTGTGCCTGACTGAATGTGTTCAGCTCTCATGACCCAGCAATAAAGAGAGCAGGCATTTGTAATGGATGGAAAATAAGTGTACTGGAAGAAAATGACTCTGACACCAGCAGAATAACAGTAAACCTGTTCAAAAAAGAAACTGCCACGATACAAGGTGACCTGAGACAGTTTGAGCTCGACTTTCCTGCTATGAGACTGAGAGCTGAGAAGGAGAATGAGGTCCTCGCAAGCATCGCTCCAACCCTGGGAGTCAAACGGTCCTGTTCTGTCCCTGCTCCAGACAGACAGCCTGCAGATGCTGACACTGATCCTGTCCTGCTACAGCACTCTGAGGCCCTGGACATCATGAGAGAACAATAGAACTGGTACAGATCAGAGAGCAGCTGGACCAACAGCAGCCTAGCTCTCCTACTGTCAGTGAAAGAACAGGACAGTGTCAACTCACAGCTGAGAGAGTTTCAACAAGAACTAACTCGTCAGAGAAGACAGCTGGATCATCTCAGTGAGGAGGTGAAGGAACTTAGGAAGGACAGAGACAACTGCACAACTGAGTTGGCTACTCTGAGAGAAGAGCTACAGGACAGGGACAGGCTCAGTCTACAAGCCAGACTGAACTCCACACAAGCCCCTGTGCCCGCCTCTCAGACCCAGACCACATCCAGCCAAACTGCCACTACAACACAGCCCTTTCCTCGAGGACTCCCCCCCTCTCACACAGCCTGGTGCAGACTCTAATCCCCCCCTTGTACCAACCAGCTGCCTCCATACAAACATCCCAAGCCAAGACGCCAGTCACAACCCTGCACCTGTCCAAGGACCGGCCTCTAGCCAGCCTCCAACTAGGAGCTCCAGACCTGAAACCACCACCACAGCTCCACATCCAGACCCGACAGCTGAGTCTGAACAAACACACAGGCAGAAGGGCTGACATTATCCTCCTCATGGACTCTAATGGGAAGTTCCTGGATGAAAATCCAAAAATGTCACTCAAAGTTTAATATTTTATTCATTTACCTACAACACTATTTTCCTCTTTTTACACTTTTTCTTCCCTTTTCGTTTGTTACTAGTATTATTTTTTAATATAGTTTACTATTATTATTATTTGTTTTTTAAGGTGTTTGTCTAATTTTTGAACACTTGGAGATGAAATCGTTCACAATAACATGTTGGAACATTCAAGGTCTAAGATCATCAGCTTTTGGTTTAAAGAGCAGAAATCCAGATTTTAATAGACAGTAAAAGACTCTGACATCATAGTTTTACAGGAGACATGGTGCAGAGAAGATGTTTCCACTGGTCGTCCTCACGGCTACACTGAGATTATTATACCATCAACAAAAAATCCCACAATAACCCAAGGCAGAGATTCAGGAGGCCTGATTATATGGTGTAAATCAGAACTGAGCCAGTCCATCAGTTATTAAAAAAGAAGAAGCTTATATATGGTTGAAAATGAACAAACAGATGATTTGTGCTGAGCAACATGTCTACATGTGTGCCATCTATATACCTCCATCAGAACCCCCCTACTACAACCCAGATACTTTCTCTATTCTTGAGGAGGAAGTTAACCATTATAAAACCATGGGAAATGTGTTACTCTGTGGGGACTTGAACGCTCGAACAGGGGAAAGAGCTGCCACTATGAACACCCAGGGAGACCAACACTTACCTGGAAGCACCTGCTTCCCCCTCCCTGAATGTCCTGCTAGAAAGAGCTTTGACAAGCTGACTAATACAAGCGGTATGCAGCTTCTACAGCTCTGCCGTACACTGGGTCTGTACACGGTCGACGGCGGGCTACGAGGGGACTCTCTGGGTCTGTACACGGTCGACGGCGGGCTACGAGGGGACTCTCTGGGTCTGTACACGGTCGACGGCGGGCTACGAGGGGACTCTCTGGGTCTGTACACGGTCGACGGCGGGCTACGAGGGGACTCTCTGGGTCTGTACACGGTCGACGGCGGGC
>NC_060172.1:18228417-18228755 GCF_021292245.1 Micropterus dolomieu | reverse complement strand
CTCTGGGTCCGTGCAGACTCAACAGCGGGCTACGAGGGGACTCTCTGGGTCCGTGCAGACTCAACGGCGGGCTACGAGGGGACTCTCTGGGTCCGTACAGAGTCAACGGCGGGCTACGAGGGGACTCTCTGGGTCCGTACAGAGTCAACGGAGGGCTACGAGGGGACTCTCTGGGTCTGTACAGAGTCAACGGCGGGCTACGAAGGGACTCTCTGGGTCCATAAAGAGTCAACGGAGGGCTACGAGGGGACTCTCTGGGTCCGTGCAGACTCAACAGCGGGCTACGAGGGGACTCTCTGGGTCCGTGCAGACTCAACGGCGGGCTACGAGGGGACTCT
>NC_060172.1:18226083-18228397 GCF_021292245.1 Micropterus dolomieu | reverse complement strand
GACATATCATCACAAAGCCCTAACATACCAGGAGCTGAAACCAGAGAAGAGTCCCCTCAGCCAGCTGGTCCTGAGGCTCTCTGCAGTAACAAGTCCCCAACAGCCTCAGGACAGCAACACCAACTCAAGCAGACCAAACCAAATTATCAGCAAGCAGAAAGAAAAATATATTGAATACTGGAAAGAAACGACCAAAATAGAAAGTAAATTACAATGTTATCTGACCCTAAAAAGAGAATTCACACTGGCAAATTACCTGAGTACAATAAAATGTCCAAAATTAAGAGAAATGTTGACAACATACAGACCTCCCTGAGTGAACACAGCCTGGCCATAGAAAAGGGTCGCCACAGACAGAGCTGGCTACCACAAGAGGAGAGACTCTGCTGCCAGTGTGACAGGGGACAGGTAGAGACAGAGCTGCACTTTCTAACCTCATGCCCCAAATATAAAACACTAAGACAAAAACACTTTGCAAACATTTCCCAAATATGCCCCGAATTCGAATTCATATCAGACGCACAGAAACTCCCCTATTTACTGGGAGAAATGCCCAAATGTCAAATAATTGCTGCAAAATATGTCTCCTCATGCCATGAAGTGAGGACAACCAGTGGAACCTCAGACTGACAAATAATTGTACAGATTTTCAAATTATTATTTTGACCGTTTGATATTTTAGTAATTGTTTTGTTTTTACATTTGATACCGATTTCTTTAAAAAAAAAATATATTTTTTAATCAATTAATTATTAAAAACAAAACGCTTACTGTTTTATTTATTTTATTTTTTAATATATATCTTTTTTAACACAAACACATACGCTTTAATTACTTGTTTAATGAAATGTATGGGGTTGATTGTTCTTATGTTGTATGTATGATGCTTTGGCAATATTGTTGTTACACATTCATGAAAATAAAGCTAATTTGAATTGAATTGAGATCTTCAATAAGCCTCAGTTTAGCTGGAAATTTACAATGTAAGTTGAATGAATAGAGACTGCAGCTCTGCAGCTTCTCAAGATTAAAGCAGAGCTGCTGTGTGTTATCCTCCAGCATTAAACTCCTCCTGCATTCTGGTTTCTGCACCAATTTATAGTGGAAATGTATTTATTCATGTTAAAGGAAACTTGTCTTTTTTGGACAAAGCACATTTGTTTCTTCTATATTTGAATTGCATTGCATGTTTTCTTATTGTGCAAATAAACCTTTCTCAAAGTGTTTAGTTATTTAATATTTCTTCGTGCAAGCTATTTTTCCAGATGTTTTTTTAATTCAAAAACTGATGGGGACACGTCCCCAGTGTCCCCAGTGTAAATGCCACCTGTGGCAGAAATAGACATCAGGTGTCTGAGAACACCAGATAAAAATCAGTCACAGCACTGACTGGGAAAGGGTCCAAGTCACTGACCACAAAGACTTGCTGTTTTGAATAAAAGTGCTCCCTCTCACACAGCACAATGGGGTTTATGTCTGAGCTCGAGGACAGTTAGCGATCACATTAGATGTGTCCTGTGTCCAACCTTTACCCTGCCTGAGCCAATCTCTTCAGGTGGGCACCGGCACAGGTCAGGGTACCGTGCTCAAACTAGTCAACCAAACTGGACTTTGGGGGTTAAACGTGCTCGGGCCCAGTATGGATCACATAGTGTGAGTACACCCTAAGACATGATGGCTTCTGATCCCTGCTAGGGCTGATTTAATATATAAAATATTGATATCATGATTTCTACACAGTAACAAAGAAGAGTAAAAAATGTCCTCCATGTTCCCAGAATAGAGAGCAGGTCTTCAGGTAGGCTTCCTTCTAGTGGGATCTGCCTCGGTCTCACAATGGTGTGAAGAACTGAAAGTGGACATTCAGGAAACATTTCTCTGAGGCAGAGCTGCTCTGGATGCACAAATAATCTCACTGGCTGAACTGAACTTTGGTAGACAGCCAATCTCTAAAAAGGGGATTCTCTGGCCCCGCCCACTGAAGTCCAACTCAACCAATGAGATTCTTTGCGTCTCCAGAGCAGAAATGTTTGAGGAACTAAAAGCACAATCAGCTTGATGTTGAGGAGAAGGGCTGTGCAGCAGAGAGGCTGTTTAGTTTCTTCATTCTACTGCAGTGGAAGAACATTGCTCATCTGCTGTCTGTCTGGCTTTAACAACTCCAAAGACATGTTGCTTTACCTCTTTTTACTTTGCTCTCACTTCATAGGTGAGTGTTGGAACACAGATGAAAGGCTCATTAACCTGCTGGATTAACCAGATATTTGGTCTACATTTCAGAACTAGAGGTTTCTCTGTGGAAGGGAACAACTTC
>NC_060172.1:18192487-18225983 GCF_021292245.1 Micropterus dolomieu | reverse complement strand
CGGCTATACTGAGATTATTATACCATCAACAAAAAATCCCACAATAACCCAAGGCAGAGATTCAGGAGGCATGATTATATGGTGTAAATCAGAACTGAGCCAGTCCATCAGTTATTAAAAAAGAAGAATCTTATATATGGTTGAAAATTAACAAACAGATGATTTGTGCTGAGCAACATGTCTACATGTGTGCCATCTATATACCTCCATCAAAATCCCCCTACTACAACCCAAATATTTTCTCTATTCTTGAGAAGGAAGTTAACCATCATAAAACCATGAGAAATGTTTTACTCTGTGGGGACTTGAACGCTCAAACAGGGGAAAGAGCTGACACTATGAACACCCAGGGAGACAAACACTTACCTGGAAGCACGTGCTTCCCCCTCCCTGAATGTCCTGCTAGAAAGAGCTTTGACAAGCTAATACAAGCGGTATGCAGCTTTTACGCTGGGTCTGTACATAGTCAACGGCAGGCTACGAGGGGACTCTCTGGGTCACTAAACTTAGAGCTCAGATTATTTCATTACAGATCTAGATCAAATGTCTCTCAGAGCTTTCACAGTCAGCCCCCTCACACCCCTCTCAGACCACAGCAAAATCACTATCTATCTGAAAAGGGCTCAGTCTAAGTCTGGAGCCCCTAGTGCCTGTGAACTGTTTAACAGCACATACCCATACAGATGGAGCCCAGACAGCATGGGGGCATACCAAAAGGCACTGGAAAATCAAAACATACATGATTTAACTCCATTTCTAACTGAAACATTTCCCCAGAATAATTCTAGCGTAAATTCTGCTGTGGACAAAATCAATTCAATATTTCATCATTTGGCTTCATTGTCTAATTTGAAAGCCTCCAAACCAAAACATCAACAAAGGACCAATAACAAATGGTTTGACACTGAATGCAAAAACCTAAGGAAAACTTTAAAGAAATTATCAAATGAAAAGCATAGGGACCCAGATAACCACAACATAACCAGAGTTCAACCAGTTCTGGGAGAAATGGAACAACCTAATCAAAACCCAGCAGGATGAATTGGCGATCCAAGATGGAAATACTTGGATTAATCACTTTAGTGAATTATACAGTAATATTACTAAAATGATGATCAGTACAAGATATTCACGAAATGGAAAACTCTGGAGGCGGTGATAAAAAAAAACAACCAAAACCCTCTAGATTACCAGAACAAGAATTAACAGAAGTCATCCAGTCCCTGAAAGGAAAAAAGGCTTATGGTATTGATGGAATCCTCAACGAAATGATGAAATACTCAGACCATAAAATCAGATTGGCGATACTAAAACTATTCAATACTATTAGACATCTGGAACAAAGGTTTAATAACCCCAATTCATAAATCCGGAGATAAATATGACCCAAATAACTACAGAGGAATATGTGTATCCAGTAACCTGGGAAAAATATTCTGCAACATCATTAATAAACGACTTGTCAACTTTGTTGATAACCACAATATTCTGCATAAATGTCAAATTGTTTTTTTTGCCAAATTGCCGCACAACGGACCATATATTTACCCTCCAGACTCTAATTGATCAAGAATTAAACATTAAGAAAAGAAAGGTATATGCCTTCGATTCCATCTGGCACGAGGGCCGTTTCTTCTTTTAGGCTACTTGAAAGTGGCATTGGAGGAAAATACTTATGATTTGATTAAGAACATGTATACAAAAAGTGAATGGTAAGGTAAGGTAACTTTATTATCCCCGAGGGGCAATTTGCATTACAGCCAGCAGTAACAAATATATTTATCAGACCACAACAATAAACACAACCACAGTACAATATAATTTAAAATTGAATTTACAGGGTATTAACAATGGTGATAACAGCCAGGATGAATGACCTTTTTAATCTGTTTGTTCTGCATCACGGCAGACTATATCTGCGCCCGGATGGCAGCAGCATAAATTCACCCCACAAGGGATGACTGGGATCAGCCAGGATGGCTCTCGCCTTCTTCAAGGATCTGACCTTATACAGGTCATGTAGGTCATCTAAGGGTGTGCCAACAATTTTGCTGCATACCTTCACGATACCTAGCATGCGATTTTTCTGTTTAATGGAAAGTGACCTGTGCCAGCAGATAAAAGAGAAAGTGAGAACTGATTCAATAAAACAGGAATAAAACATTTTCATAAAAACAGTGTTGACATTAAAACTGCGAAGCTTATGAAGAAAGTGCATATGTTGATGTGCTTTTTTCTTTTTTTTAAATTAAATTTTTTTTTTTTAAACACACACAACCCAACACCAACCTGGTACTCAAAGCACAGTCTTTCGTTTTTGCCACATTAATATTTAAAAAAGAGGATTTCCACCAAATCAATAAAATCCTTCACTACAGGACCGTGTTCGGGGTCATCACTACTGAGGAGGGACACAATGACCGAGTCATCCGCAAATTTAATAATGTGGCGCCATTCATGATGGCTTTGGCATTTATTTGTGTATAAAATAAATAAAAGAGGGGAGAAGACGCAGCCCTGGGGGGACCCAGTAGAAGAGAAAAGGGCATCTGATCTCTCACCCGTTGTGACCTCACTGTTAAAAGAAATCCATCAGCCAGCAGATCAGTCCAGTATCAATGTTGAGTGATGATGAGTGTTCTTCAACCTGTCTGCTAAAACATGGGGCTGAATGCAGTTAAAAGCGGAGGAGAAGTCAATAAATAGTAGATGGACAAGGGACTTGGCCCCCTCAAGATGTTTAAAAACCAAGTTTAAAAGCGACCCTGTTGCATTGTCCACGCCTCTGCCCGACCTGTAGGCAAACTGGAGAGGGTCTAACTTATCCTGTACAGTGTCCAAAAGTGCATCCTTCACTAGCCTTTCAAAAGCTTTCATGACAAGAGATGTGAGTGCCAAGTCATTGAGGGTCTTAGGAGTTTGAATCTTAGGCACAGTAACAATTATTGAGTCCTTCCAAAGACAAGGGACCTTATGCAGCTGTAAGGACAACTGGAAGATGAAGCAGAAGATGTCTGCCAGCTGGACAGCACAGTTCTTCAGAACACAACCCCCGATCTCATCGGGACCTGGACTCTTCCTTTCTTTTACACCACAAAAGAGTTTCAAGACCATGAATTTATCAATGGGCACAATATTATTTACAGGATTACAATCAACATTTTTAAAAACAGACGTCTCCTCACTAAAATCATGAATATTAAAATGATTATAAAAAACATTCAGTTCATTTGAAAATTCCAGGTCGGTTTTTCCATTGTGAGTAATTGAAGAATTTTTGGACTGCAACCCAAATATGGTTTTCACGCCCTCCCAAGCAGGACGTGAATTTCCAGTGCGCAGCAAGTTTTCTACTTTGTCTTTATATGCGCACTTGGCAAGCTTGAGTTCCCTCTTCACCTGTTTAGCCAGTGCCCTGTGCTGTATCATGTCCCCCTGATTAAAACTAATGTTTCTCTGATTAATTATGCTTTTGACTTTATTTGGAGACCCAGGGTTTATTATTTGGATAAATGGAGATGGGTTGTTGGGAGATGATCATTTCCTCATAAAAAGATATATAGGCAGATTTGTATGCCGGAACCAAATACACAACATTATGGTCTGACGATCCAAGAGGGGCTCTAGGAAGAGATTTGTAAGCCCCCTTAACCGTCCCAAAACAAAGGTCCAGACACTTTGAGTGACGAGTCGGACAAGTGACATACTGGTAAAAATTACAGAGAGACTTCCCCGGTTTACAGTGATTAAAATAACCCATTATTAGGATCCCCTGCAGCCCCTGCGCAGATCTGGTCATGGCTTGAGTGGCCCTGTCAACGTTAGCCTTCGGGTGAATATAAACAAGAGTCACAAATAATTGGGGGAATTCCCTTGGAAGATAAAAAGGACGTAAGGATACAGAGAGGAGTTCAATGTCCGGCGTATACAGTGACTCTCTGACAACCACTGTGCTGCACCAGTTATTATTTACGTACAGACACAATCCCCCGCCAAGTGACTTACCGGTCACTGCAGGGTCTCTGTCCAAGCGGTAGGGAACTCCGAAGCCATCGATCTCCAGATCGGACTGTAAGTCGTGTTCCTTAAGCCATGTTTCTGTGAAGGCAAGAAGACAGGCACTGCTATACTCCGCCAGGAACTTGACGTTTTCTTAAAGCTTGTCAACTTTATTCCGGAGTGACTGGACATTAGCGAGGATGACTGTGGGAAGGGGAATCCGCCTATGTCCCTGTCTCCTGAGCCTCTGGCGCACACCGCCGCGTCTCCCTCTTTTCCTCGCTGTCGGCCTCCTGCGGGGCGCCCCGTTCCTGTTCACTGCGTAGGGTCCGGCAACAGGAGGATCTCTGCGGGGATAACTGCAGAAGATTCCACGGTGCGTACACTGGTGCTGTGCAAAAGCAGAAGGAATTCCCGACTATACTGGAGAGGTTGTCCATACACAAGAAGTCCGCATAAAAAGTGACATGACAGCGTCAACAGAAAAAGGAGGCCTGTCAAATTCAGGTGAGTCATGTTGCCTCCGTTCATATGCAGATCAATCCAATAATGGTTAGTAAAAACGATAACATAGACAGGACAGGTTAAGAACAATGGTTAAAAGCTGGTTAAATAAACACGTAAAAACTGTTTAAAACCAGATAAAAAAAAACTATTTCAATCTATATATCAATGAATTAGCAAACCAATTAGAGAGTTCCACGGCACCTGGCCTCATCCTGAACGACACAGAGATCAGAGGTCTGCTGTATGCAGATGACTTGGTGTTGCTTTCACCTACTAAAGAAGGTTTGCAGCAGCACCTTAACCTCCTTCAGAGATTCTTTCAGACCTGGGCCCTGACAGTAAACACAGCAAAGACTAAGATAATGATCTTTCAGAAACAATACAGAAATCAGGTTACACACAATTTCTATTTAGACACCACTAAATTACAACACACAAAAAACTACACTTACCTTGGCCTCGACATTATGTACACAGGGAACTTCAACATGGCTGTGAAAGATCTGAGGGACAAAGCAAGGAGAGCTTTCTATGCAATAAAAAGAAACATTAAAATCTATATTCCAATTGAAATCTGGCTTAAAATTTTCCAATTTGTACTAGAACCAATAATTCTATATGGTAGCAAAATCTGGGGGCCAAAACTTAATAATGGGCAATAACAAATGGGACAAAACAATCATAGAATCTTTCCATACTGAGTTCTGTAAGAGCATCCTGCAGGTGCAGAAAAAAACACCAAATAATCTGTGCAGAGCACAGCTCGGCCAATACCCCCTCTTACTAAAAATACAGAAAAGATCACTTAAATTTTACAATCACTTAAAATCAGTTAACCCCCAGACATATCATCACAAAGCCCTAACATACCAGGAGCTGAAACCAGAGAAGAGTCCCCTCAGCCATCTGGTCCTGAGGCTCTCTACAGTAACAAGTCCCCAACAGCCTCAGGACAGAAATACCAAACCAAATTATCAGCAAGCAGAAAGAAAAATATATTGAATACTGGAAAGAAACAACCAAAACACAAAGTAAATTACAATGTTATCTGACCCTAAAAAGAGAATTCACACTGGCAAATTACCTGAGTACAATAAAATGTCCCAAATTAAGAAAAATGTTGACAACATACAGACTGAGTGAACATAGCCTGGACATAGAAAAGGGTCCCCACAGACAGAGCTGGCTACCACAAGAGGCGAGACTCTGCTCCCAGTGTGACAGGGGACAGGTAGAGACAGAGCTGCACTTTCTAACCTCATGCCCTCAATATAACACACTAAGACAAAAAAACTTTGCAAACATTTCCCAAATATACCCAGAATTCAAATTCATATCACACACACAGAAACTCCCCTATTTACTGGGAGAAATGCCCAAATGTGAAATAATTGCTGCAAAATATGTCTTCTCATGCCATGAAGTGAGGACAACCAGTGGAACCTCAGACTGATAAATAATTGTAGAGATTTTCAAATTATTATTATTTTGATTGTTTGATATTTTAGTAATTTTTTTATTTTACAGTTGATACTGATATTTTTTTTTTAATCAATTCATTATTTTTTTAATTTTTTGTCTATTAATAAAAATACACACACACACGTTACTGTTTCATTTATTTATTTTATTTTTATTTTAAATATATACATATATATATTTTTAACACACACACATGCTTACTGTTTTATTTATTTATTTTAATTTTTTTTAACACACACACACACACACAAACACACGCTTATTGATTTATTTTTTTATTTTATTTTATTTTATTATTTTTTTATTTTTTAACACACACATGCTTACTGTTTTATTTATTTATTTTATTTTTAATATATTTTTATTCTTTTAACACACACACACACACGCTTACTGTTTTATATTTTTTAATTTTTTTTAAACATACACGCTTACTGTTTTATTTATTTATTTTATTTTATTTTATTTTTTATTTTTTAAACACACACACACTTACTGTTTTATTTATTTATTTTAATATTTCATATTTTTTCTTTTTTTTTAAACACAAACACACATACGCTTTGATTACTTTACGCTTTAATTACTTGTTTAATGAAATGTATGTAGCTGATTGTTCTTACGTTGTATGTATGATGCTTTGGCAATATAGTTATTACACATTCATGCCAATAAAGCTAATTTGAATTGAACTGAACTAAAAGGAGTTTCTTTGTTGTCTTAACCCTACCTCCGGACTTGTAAGTTAGGTTATTACCTTACATCCACACTGCCTACACCTACACACCTCATTACAGATAACCAGAAAACTGTCCTTTAAAGGAACTCATTCCAGATTTTTTTTGTTCCCTACTCTATTGAATCTGCAAAAGAGAGGATGAAAGGGGTTCACTAGGAAGCTTTTAAACCTGAAGTTAGAAATTTTATACAGACAGGCCACTGGATGTTAGAACGTTCAAGCTAAACATATCTTAAACTGGTCTAACAGCTAAATATGCAACATCAGAATTAGGTATCATCCTTTATTGAGTCTTGTAACAGGCTATTATAGAATATATAGAAAATCATCTTTGGTGTGATGCTGATTCTCAGTAACTTATAACTTTTCACCTGCTCCTCATCAGCTCCACTGATGTAGACAGGAGTGTGTGTCTTTATCACCTTTTTCCTAAAATCAATGATCAGCTCCTTGGTTTTGCTGACATTGAGCAGTAGGTTGTTCTCTGTGCACCACTCTGCAAGGTTGTTGATTTTTCTCCCAATTTGAAGCCTCATTGTTTAAAATCCGTCCAATGATGGCGGTGTCGTCCACAAACTTCTCAACAGAGTTCTCTCCATGTCGGGGGATGCAGTGACAGTGTGAACGGGAGGGGGCGCACTCAGTCCTGGGGGCTCTGGTGTTGAGTGGAGGAGATGTTATAGTGTTGATAGACTACAGTTGTTATACATGCATTATACAGTGACAACATGAAAAATATAAGGCGCTTTCACACAGAGATCCTGCAATAAACACGGAACGAGTGTTCGCCAATATGCTGTATTCACTCATTCATACTGAACAAAAAGATTGCAGAATAATCTCTCACATGGAGCAAATAACACTCCAACACTGACCCAAACCAAACACAGATAATCCCCTTTTAAACAACCAAATCCATGGGATTTATTAACATAAGATGATAAATCAAGAATACCAAAAACATGGGCTGTTGGTTAGCGCACAGCTAGTGCGCATGCCCTATGTATAAAAGGCTGAGTCCGACCCACAACCCACACTACATGTTGTCCCCCCTCTCTCTCTCATTTCCTCTTTCCAATGCCTTATCATAAATAAAGGCACAAAAGTCCCCAAAAATATCTTTAAAAGAATACCAAAACCACAACGTTATAACACAAAATCCCCAGCTGAGAGGCAGCAAGACCTCGGGCCTGTACCACAAAGCAATTTCAACATACCCAGGATATCGTTTCGTTATCTGGCTTCACTAGCCCTAACAATCGGGATTGGGATAAGCAGTCAAACGAAGATGGTTATCAACTCGCTAAATCAACCCAGGGATTCCCAATCCAGACATGAGCATTTTCACGTAAAAGATGCGGTGTTAGCAGCAGATGGCCAATCGCAAACACGGACGGAAGTCTACTGGCAGCAGACCATCATATTTTCCAAACGAAGAGCAAACTGTAGCCTACTATTAGACAAAGAAGACATGGTCTAAGTAACACAGCTGCAAAGACAAAATTACCACCAGCGTGACTGCCTAAATGAACAGGTGTATAATATGAATATGTTAATTTGATGTTTTCTTATGTAAGTTAGACAATTGTATCCTTGTTCTTTCCTGCTGTGTGTTGGTGTTTCCACATTAAAAGCCTCAGGCCCTGAATAAGTGGTCGTTCCAATTCACTTTTAAGATCTTCTCATCACTTCAAAAATCAGAAATTTATTTAAACGCACTCAAAAGTGTTCTAAACACTGTTGTAAAATAACTTAAAGGAATGAAATGAAAAATCTATTCATGCCATAAAAGATGCTCAAATAGTGGTCAAAAGATGGTATCGTAACATTTAGGCTACTAAAAACACATTACCTGCGCCCACAGAGCAAAAGGTGGGGCAGTACATGACCAGTCTCTGTAATATGTGTAATGTAAATCAAAAACATTGATAATAAACTTAATTTCAATAGGCCTACCAAATAATGTGCTCATAATATTCAGCCTCACATAAGAAAAATGAAACCCATTTTTTTTTAACAGCTGCGACGGGCTGTGTGAAACAGAGTTGGAAGCAATTAAAAAATAACATTTTAAAGTGGTAAGTAGGCTTACTGTCACATCTTAAAAACCTACAACAAGTACCCTAGCCTACAAGGCTTTAGTATCCTACTTCAATCAGTAGCCTATCTGTAGTAATCGCTACACAAAAGTTTCTCCGCATCACCGCAGCCTATGATGATAGGCCTATGGTGATGTCATTTTCCAAGAGAGCTAATTGGTCAGTAGGCAGTGTTTTTATAGAGTTGATCTCTTATCTGGAACGTAACCTGCTCCGGAGCAGGTTAGCCATTCAGCATAAATTACCATGGCAATCTACCCGGGTAAGAAGTGAACCACCGTCATGGTACAGAAAACCCAGGGTTAACCCCGAAGTTATCTGGATAAGCGCAAATCCTGCTTCGTGGTACAGGCTCCAGCAGTCCCAAATCAAAAAGGCTCTCCTCTGATGCTGACAAGGGGCCTTTTAAAGACTGCCTTCCAAGGCCAGGTGGACCTCATTCAGTAATCAGACGTGGGCAGAACTAGAGGACAGAAGAGGAACATGGACACACAGCACAACAAACGCATACAGCCGCGACATATTTAGTGAAGTGAATCACAATACCTTACATGTTATTACACTATTTAATAATGTTACTGTATAACCAACTATATAAAACCTACTGTTATGCTATGTTATACTCTGCACCTTACTAAATGGACAGATACTGTTCATTCTGTACACACAACCTTAAAAATTGTGCACTCTCCATTCTCTAACTCTGTCTACTTCTCCATATATTTGTATGTTCACATTATACTGTATTATTATATCTGTATATTGTAACTCAACCACTATAAATGTCATGGTTCTGGTGTGGTGGGTGTGTGTTTTTTAGTGTTTCCTGTTTTAGTTTGTAGTTGTATACCTCCAGTGTTGTCGTCTTGTTCTACTTCCAATGTACCTGTCACTTCTCCCTGCTTGGCTTCACCTGTATCTCACATAAAAACGATCCACTTGCCAGGTTATTCTGTTAACTCTGATGGCCAGTATGTCTAATCCTATGTGAGAACTCCGGGTCAAGCCGAGCCTCTTTCCTTCAGTCTACTAAAACCATAAAACGTCCGGCTCCCAGCACAACACAGATTTCAACACCACCTCCACGTAAGGATAAAAAACAATAAATAAAAATATAAGTAACACTAACACTAACTTATTTTCATTAGCTCCATACCCACACTCTTTATAATGGCAAAGTCATACAGGGAATAGCTATGAATACACTAAATGATGATTCTTTTGCCTTTTCCTGCAGGTAAGGAACTACATATTCTCCTTTACAGTGTTGTTAAAACTGAGATGGCAACATCAAAAACCAAAAACGATGGGCCACTGGACAAATCTGTCAAGGTACTGATTTCTCCTGTGCAATGAAATGTACACTCAAGTCTTGTACATTTAAGTCAAGCTGTTTCAAATTATACTTTACCAGAACATTTTCAAGTTGTGAGACTACTGATTTATATAGATTTGGCAATTTCATTTAGCATCTAGCGCTAAATAAATTAAAAATAACATGTCAAAAGTATTTCTGTAATACATTAGTATTGACATATATATCTGTTATCTCAAGGAAAAAGCAACAGAATGGGGAAAATCAGTCAACCTCTACAATTACAACTTGTTCTTTTATATGCGTGTTGGTACTTAAAAGTTATAGATTGTAAAACAGAGAGGCTTATTTTTCTCAAGATTTTAATTTAAAATTAACTTTGATTTTTTTGGGCACGATTAAATAAACAGGTATACTAAAATGGATGGATGGTTTAAGAGTGGTATTGCTATGACAGAATAAAAACGGACTGAAATTAAATAAATGAGACTTGCTTGTGTTTCATTCCCAGGAAAAGGAGCCACATGAAACCCATTCTTTTGAGTGGTGCTGGGGTGACGAGGAACCCACAAACTTTACCTGCGATGAAGCAGGAACTGTTGAGGTCGTGCTGATGAGAAGTCTGCAGTTTAGAGAAACTGCAGAAAAGAACAAAACAAAAGAGCTTGTTATTGTAAGAGAAGGGAAAGCTATCAGTTCACACTTTCCATGCAGCTTAATTACCTCTAATGAACGTTTTCCTGTCAAGTACATTAAAGCTGTAGACAAGCGGAGAAGAAGGTCTGGTTGTCTGCAAAGAAAGAGGCCATCTGGCAAGATTGTGACATTTCATTTACTGACAAAGGGAGGTAAAAATGTAGTGAAACATGAGAAACCCAGAGCTAAAAAAAGTAATTCGGGAAATTACTGTTTATGCATACAAAGGGGAAAAGGTGAAGCAAGCTCTGAGAAGAGATGGTCGTTTACTGAATATCGTATTCAAAAAGAACTGTGTGCTCTCTGAGACAAGCATTGAAGTAACCTCAGAAATGTCCACTCTCGTTGATGTTCTTGATGGTAAAACTTTCCAGATCAAACTGCTCAGTAAGTCCAGTCCCCCAAAAAGTCTGCCTGGCAGTCTTGATGATGCTGACATGATACAAAATGAATCTCAGAGATCTGACTCTGATGGAAACCAAGATCCTCCACAGCAGTCCACCTCGACTGAGTCAGTGAAAGACAACGAGCCAAAAGAGAAACCAAAGCCAAATGGTAATATTTCACCAGGCAACATGGTATGTGAAATACCTCATTCAGAAACAATGCAGCGTCTCACAAGACAATGACCTGTCTTCACAATTTAAATATTTGTTGAAAGGGATGAAAACTCAGCCAGGTCTGAAGCTTTCTCGTATCCACGGACCCCTCCTTGTGGAGTTTGGAAAGAGTGTTGAGACATGCAGGGAAGTGAGCACAATGAAGAAGCTGATGGAGCTCAGTAATTCTGTTTGCCAAGTGAGAATAAACGGGAGGCCAGAAGGAAGTGGCTTTCTCCTATTTGACAGGTTTGTCCTCACAAATGGCCACATAGTTAAAAACATTTATAATGAGAGTACAGAGCAGCTCACTGAGAGGCTCACTGTCCATTTCTCTTTTGAAAGTTTAGACCAGACGGAGAGAGGGCGAGAGTCTGGAGCAGCAGTGGAAGCAGTCGTTGGCTTTGAACACTATCTTGGTGTGTCATACTCGTATGACTGGGCTTTGTTGAAGCTCGGTGCTGATCAGACATTGTCTGGTCTGTTAAAACACTTTGGATTCATTCCACCGAGAGGTGGAATTTGCATTATTGGGCATCCTTATGGCGGTGTGAAAAGGATAGATCCATGCTTTACTTTTCCAAGTGCGAACTGCATCCAGGTTGTGCAGAGGCATTTCCTTCAAAATCAGGTGGAAGGCACTGATTACAGTCGTTCACCCGGGCCCATTCAGTTGGTTACTGACCAGTTTTCTCCACATGTGGCAAATTCTGTCGAACAAAAAAGACAGGCTCTAACTAAGTCTTGTTTTTACTTTGGCTCATCTGGCTCTCCTGTCTTCGATGAGCACTGTAATGTTGTTGCAATGCATTCAGGGGGATATGCCTACAACAATGCAAGGGGTCAAAGCCAGAGTGTCATAGAGTTTGGCCATCCTCTGTCTGTCATTCTTGAACGCATCATTGTCCAGATAGTGGAAAGAAAGAAGTCTGATGTGTTAAAGGCATTTGACATGTGTTTGAAGGAGTTCTTTGAATACCTTTCTCAGAGGATAGAGGTGCCTGTCACGATGAACACTGCTTGACTGTACAGTTACAAATATAACTGCTTACAAAAGACAGTTAAAGCAGTTTCAGCAGTGATCAACAAAGGCTGTGTTTCATATATCGAGATACTTTATCTATAAACACCTACGGAGTGTAGATCTGATACTAACCCTGTTATTCATTAACCAAAATCAGGGAGCTATACTTTCTCAATAGTAATTTTTAGCCATGTTTGTATCTATAAAGGTTATTTTTTGTTTATAGGCCTAATATTTCAAATCACTTCTTGATCTCTATACTATATTTTTTAATGAAATCACTTTTTTTATTTTCACTTTTTTATTACCTGTGTGTGTGTGTGTGCGTGCGTGCGTGTGTGTGTGTGTGTGTGAGAAGGGGCTGTAACCTCACATAAAAACGATCCACTTGCCAGGTTATTCTGTTAACTCTGAAGGCCAGTATGCCTAATCCTATGTGAACTCCGGGTCAATTTTTTTTTCCCGGATGCGCACTCTCGAGCCTCAGTCTACTAAAACCATAAAACGTCCGGCTCCCAGCACAACACAGATTTCAACACCACCTCCACATAAGGATAAAAAACAATAAGTTTTATGTGCTGGAGCCCTTCAGGCCAAACGGGGTTGAAGACACACAAATAGTTATTGAAAAGTGACAGTGACTGTCTAGTAGACAGCGAATATCTGAAGTTGATTGGACTAATTCTCTAAGAAAAGTTCATTAGAAAAGTACAATGTGTGTAAATTGCAAAACATGATCATTAAATTCAAAATGGCTGACTTCCTGTTGGGTTTTGGGCATTTCTCCAAGAGGCTTTTTGGTACAACTGGACATGAACCATGTAGTAGAGAAATTTCATACATGTAGGTGAAATGTTCTGCCGGGGCTGTTTTGTTGAAGGTCACTTCCTGTTGCCAGCAGGTGGCGCTATGACTATGGGTCAAGGCAGGTAGATGTGATCAGGACTCTTATCAAATGTGTAAAATTTGGTACAGATTTTTCAGTCAAGTTAGAACAACTTCCTGTGTCATGGAAAAGCGTGCCATGGCAAAACTTCGCCGCCACGCCACGGACACACCAATAACAGAAAACTCACAAGTTTTACAACATGGCTTCATCAATGTGTTAAGGGTTTTCTGGGACAGTTTTGAAGGTGATATGGCCAACCTGCGAGTATTCATAGGCCCAATCCCAATTTCCACACTCACAGTCTCACACACTTTGAGGTATGTTCCCCGTAAATCCCTGAGGGTTTAGGGCTGTCCTACTGTCAAATCGTCAAGTGCGTGAGGGCTTTCGCGGACATTTTGAGAGCTTTTTAAACCCTTTTCGTAAATCCGCATTTCTGCAGACTTATACTTGCGTTCCATTTACCTCGGAGGTCGGAGCTGGGAATGACGTCACACCCGAGTTGACGCCATTCCTGTTAACAAATCGGAAAACCTTGCTCGGCCAGCCATTGATTAAAATCAGCCAGGTTTGATATTGAAAAGAAAAAAACTGAACATTGTAGCAAAACGTCCACAGACAACAGTTGGACAGCACTTTACGAACATTTCTATGAGTCACAAGTACACAGAAGTGCTAATAAACATTAAACTACAGCTTTCATCTTGGATCACAATGTCGGGGTAGTGCGGTTCTCCCACTGTTCCCTTTGAAATTTTGAATTTTGAACTCAGAAATTCCAACTTCCCATGTCAAATGGACCACCTGCCTGAAGGAATTGACCATAGTTCATAGCGTTGTGACCATAGACTGTATGGTTGTGACACAAACACGGGGGGCGAGTTCAGCGCCGACATAACGTAGTAAAATGTTTTTTGTTTGTTTTTTCAACGGAAACGGTGGTGCCTCAAACACCCTGCTGTGTATGCAAGCGCATTGCATTTTCCTGCCTTCTTAACACCGTTGTGTTTACAAACTTGTCGCAGCTGATTGGGTAACACCTGTGACACACCAAACAGAAGAAAACATACCTCGAAGCTCGTTGCGGAACGTTGCACAACATTGCAAGGAAACGTGTTCAACCCGAAAACGTTGCAAACAGATGCAAAACGTTTTGAGATTGAATTTGCCCCAGGGGAAGCCCGGAAGCAACAGAAAATCTCAGTAAATCCGCCTTATAAGAGAAGAAGAAGAACAGTAAACAAACAAGCATGGAAACCAAGCTGAATTGTTGGATTTTTTAAAACATAGATTTAAGATGGTACATAGAACACATGAAGTCAGAGGAATGCAATCACCTTATTACACACTTCATTTATTCAACTATTTATTTTAGTTTTTGCTTAATGATGCTGTTTAGACCAACAATAGTGCATTGATTATTGACAAATGTAGATTGTCATTACCTCTCGTCCACTCTGTAGGGCAAGAACCTGCAAGAGTTAAAATTCAGGCAAAAACATAAAATCATGTTAATCTGGACATGATACCACAGAAATTTTATACAGGTTGGCAAAACTTTGGCTAGGGCATGCTCTGTAAGGGGCGCTAGCGAGCCATTTTGCCACGCCCTTGTGTGACGCCCATAAAATAAGAAAATTGTCGCCCGCCTTAGGTGTGTGTAAAGCTGTGAGTTTTTGAGTACCGTTTAGGCCGTCAAAAATATTATTAATTTTCAGAAAAAAATTCATCAAGCAGAGTTTGACAGCATAAATGAACAGAAGTGGCACAACTGGACATAATGTCTTCATTCTGTGTACGCGCGAGTAATTCGAGGCGAATATTAATGTCACACACCATAACAATATAATAATAATTAGGCTACTGAGGAACGTTCTGTAAGTTGTGAATACATATCACACCCTGAAATACAGGATATATTTATTTGTATTTTGACAATTAAATAAAAGTAGGTTAGATACAAGCAACACCGCAGAAAGCGCGGACAATTAAGACATTTTCTTTATTTACAAGGCTACGTTCGTAACACTAAAAGAATTGTTGCCAGCTCCCTTCCGGCGGAACGTTTGACCCGGACTACATTTTCCACACGGGCACAGTTACAGCGGACCAAAGCGACGTGCCTGGCGAAATGGAAGTGTAAGATATTTTTTAATTGATTTATTTACAGTGAGTGTGTTTATTGGCAGCTGTGTATTGTTTATTTGAACTGTAGCCAAGCAACAGCAGCGTCTGTGTCGCAGTTTCCGGTTCATTAATAGATGGGGCTGTTGGAAAGTGTAGTGACAGAACTGGATTCAGACACAGTTTCAAGTCTCTCTCATTACAGTTGAGGAACACTAACTTGCAGTCAGTTTTAAAGAGTTGGTAATGACATAATGATCAGTTCTAAAAGCGAATAAGTCAGCTAAAGCATTGGATGCTGTTATCTGTTGATTATTCCATCAATAAATTTGGTCAAGTAGGCAAAGTTACACACAGACCCACAAAACACTGGAGCAGCTTTCAGTACAAAACTGAGCCTTTTGTGTTGTTTTTTAATGATATGAGGTTTGAATAATTCGCTCAATGTACTTTGCTTGAGAAAGAGCATGGGAACTCGTGTTCTGGCTTTGTAAAATGCTGAAACAATTAGTTGGTTAATCAGTTAGTCATTGACAGAAATATAATTGTCAAAATTTTGAAATGTTTGAAATTGAAATGGTTTCGGTGTTTTACTATGACAAAATATCAAAAGATTCATTGATAATGAAAATAATGTTTGGATAAAGTGCATGTTCAAATGTATTGTACATAGCAGTGGAAAACAAAAGTGCAAACAAAAGTATTGTGGTCCACTAAATCAAACTTAAGTTTGATCCACATTTAACTCTCATCATAAACACTCTTTTTTTCACTTCTCATTTTTATATCCAAATTAATCCTAAACTCAAAGGTCCACCATCCGTCTTTCCAAGCTTTCAGCCACATCTCACTGTAAGACTTGAGATCGTAGATTATTTGGCTACATATACACTTTCCAAAGGTCAAGAATAAAGCTTAAACATGACTTATTTTATTATTTTCAGAAAAAATGCTAACGCTGCTATGCTCAGTAACTATGAGGTAAGGTAATGTGTTATGTCCCTCTGTTTTACATTAAATCGTTTTGTACTGTCAAGAGATAATTTAGTGTCACTTCATATTTGTCTGTTGTTTCTCAGGTGTTCAAACTCCTCACAGACCTGAAGGAACAGAGGAAGGAAAGCGGGAAGAACAAACACAGCACCGGGCAGCAGAACCTCAACACCATCATGTATGAGGTCGGCACACAGCCTCTCACTCTCTTCACTATCTTAAACCTGCTCTGTGAGCCTCTTGTTCACGTTGACATTTTTACAACAGCATGCCCACAGTTTCATCTGCATTTCCACACAGACGCTGAAGCACCTGTCAAAGGCTCCCTGCAGCAGGCAGAGTCCAGAGATCGTCAAAGATTTCCTCACCACCATGAAGCCTCACAAACTCACAAAGTCAGTAAGATCCCACAGAGGCATATATTTTATATTCATGGTTTTATTTGTCATTAGGAATAGATTAAATCAGATGCACCATATTTATTTAAGATAAACACATTCTGTGCACCGTATGTTGAGTACAGAAAGTCAGTATATATACTCGCTGATATTTTTCCCCCATCAGGGCAGAAAAACTGCAGCTCTTGAACCACCGGCCACAAACAGCTGTGGAAATTCAGTTGGTGAGTGGTTTATTTAACTGTCATCAATTACTGTTATTACAGTTTACCTCTCATCTCTGTTTCCTTTATTCACTACTGGTGTACATTTCTATGATTGTTGTTTCACACATATATTGTCGTGGAAATGAGCCGGTGTGTCATACGAAGAATCGCTTAAAGTATAATCCTTGTGATAATCCATTTTTTATCCCACACACATAAAACAAAAAGTCCCAAATCAACAATGAACTGATTCAACTAACAAGTATTGTATGTATAAAACAAAATATTTTTTAATTAAGATGAACATAGGCACTGTAGTTTACTTTGAGTAAGTCCCAGACACAGGTCCTGCTCCTCATTAGAGCACCATATGAGTATTAATCTGCAGACATGATTGGTCTCCGGACAAACGCTCTATTCATTCTTAACATTTGCTGAAAAGTACAGAGCCCAGTTGTTTAGTAAATTACTAAAATTAAATACTTAAATAAATTTATATATTTTTGAAGGTTTTCGTTTTCAGTAGGAATGAATGAGCTTGGCACTGACATACGAGCGCACACCTGGTTGCAATCTAAAAACCACACCACTAGTTGCCTCTGAAAACTACATATAGCCATGTTAAGTGTATCACCAAAGTGCTTTAAACAAAGCAAAGAAAACACAATAAAGATTAATAACATCAGTTAAAGGTAAGGATACTTTAGTGTTCGACCATTTGTAAAAACAGTTGTTGGTGAAAATGTCCTAAAAGTTCTGTTTGTGTTCAGATGGTGGAAGAGAGTGAGGAGCGTTTATCAGAGCAGCAGATTGAGGAGCTCATCCAGACAGTTGCAGACATCCTACCTGGTGACCCGGAGCTGGAAAACACAGCTGCAGCAGATGCAGAGATAGATGAAGCCGGTGAAGAGTTGTGACGCAGTGACAGGCCAGGAATGAGCCATAGGTGGAGAACTGGAGTGAAGGCTAGGATTACTATAGAAGTAGACTGGTTACTTTACCTGCACCATTTTGCATCACTGCTTGAACTGAACATGCTGAGAAGGGATGCACAATGGCTGCCTGGCCGTGGCCAGAAGGACCTCAGACAAATTTAATGAATGGAATAAAATAAGCAGAATGCTTCTCATTTGCATTTAGGCATATACATACAACTGGATAGTGCAAGTTTTTAAACAGTGAGACACAGACGTCATCTGATTGGTCTAACTTGTATTTCACATCAGATGATGTTTTCATTCGTTCTGTTTCATTCCGTCTTCATTAGGAATGAATGAGTTTAGGACTGAGTGCCACAGAGAGAGAAGATATGTACTGAGAAACGGACTAAATTTTTTTTTAGGGATTTTTTGACAACAAGAAAAATATAAATATTGAATATTTACGACCTTAACAAATAAAATCCATTTAGTTCATAGGCCAAGTTTTATTTTTATATTATTATTATTATTGGTATTTTGACCAACTAAATGTGTCACACTATTCCAAAACACAAGTTGCATGAAGTTGTTATAAACAGGAAATCACTGTCAAAGTCACACATTGCTGGGACATTTGAAATGTCTATCTCTCTGATGTAGATGCACCTTAGAACATGACCTGAACTGCTTGTACAACATGTGCCGTGTAGTGTGTTTAGGGGGTTTCCAACATCCAGTCCATCACCAGAAACATCTATAAACTGCAGTGGTGCATATAGAAAAATAAAATGGCCCTTCACCAATCAGGATTAACTGAGATTTAACGCATATTTACACAGCTAGAAGGTGACCTCAGACCTGCCGGGTTGGTAAAGACAAACATGCTCTGCCTTGTTCAGTGTTGAATTTAAGTTCCTGTTCTTTTGTAATCTCTTGCTGTTGTTTGAATCAGCCAGCATCCTGAGTTACAAAACCATTTATGCTGTTGTGTGGAAAACAAATCAAGCAAAATGTGCACCACATAATGAGTAAACAGCAAAAGCATAGCAAAGTGTGTGAGTTCAACATTTGTTCTTCATCTTGGAAACAGCAGTGGACCAAACAATCTCATTTCAAACGGTTGTTTTTTGTGATATTCCCTCCTCTAGTTTTTGTATTATATTGTTAGACATACATGTTAAACACAGCAACGGACGGAGATAAATTGTGTTTTTTGAACATTAAAGCATGTAAACATGTAATTTTCTTATAGAAATCCAAAATAAAAATATGAACCTGGTTGTGTGTATAATATGTCACCGTCAGAAATTTCTTGCCCATTTCGCAAATTTGAACATCTAATTAAATGAAAACTTCAAACTCCATCTGCTGATTAAAAATATGTGGTGGTGTTGGAAGTACTACAAAAACATGGATTTAACACAGTTCAGACAAGGCAAGCTTAAAGGGGCCATATGTAGTTTTTCAGTGAAATCACTCGTCAATAAATCACTTTTTTACTGCCTATTTTTCAATGGGCTGTAGCCTCACTTAGAAATGAACCAAACGTCTCTCTTCTCTGTTGCTTGCAACAGCCGCTATTCTGCTGCTTATGTGAAGGTATCAGGTCGGGTTGTAGTTCCATGCGTGCTCCTGAGCCTCTCTCCGACTAGAGCGACATCACCCTAGCTAACGAAATGCCAGTCCACTAACACAAAAAAAACCTCCCAGGACAAACCAAACTCCAACATAAACTTTATTAAGAAAAAGCAACAAAGTTTTACGTGCTGAAGCCCATTAGGCCAAATGAGATTCAGGTCAATGTTAGATGAAAACACAGTCAACATCAGAAAGGTTGACCAGTTGCTAACATTGTCTGTTGCAGCTTACTAATTATATGGCTTTCCACATTACTTCACCAGCTAACGTGACCCATAATACTCTCTTGTGTAATACTGGTATTATGTCAAAGAGTTGATTTTAGCCTACATGAAAGGATGTAAAGCTACATAGCAAATAAGTTTATACCAGCCCTTGATGTAACACAGGAGGAGCAGCCAGCTACTTTAGCACGGATACTGCTGTTTGCTTCATACTGTTCAATTTATATAATTGTCATTTTACCGACCGACGTACACAGCTTCTCCACTGTCTCTGTCACTGTAACTTACGTGACCCACATAATTTACAATAATGCAACATAACGGCGCAGGACAACAACACAGTGGAAGATCCATTCATTACAGCAATGTTACTTACTGCCATCTAACTTGTAAAGTGTGGCAACAATCTCATTAATATTCAGTCTAGCTCACTAACCGTCTTGTTATCATCTAATACATTTATCTGTGCTAACATTTATGAGCCTCCTGTGAAAGACAAAAAAAAGTAAATGAAAAGCTAAGGCGATGTCTCACATCGGCTAAATGCAGTAAATGTAACAATATCATGTAAGGAGCATGAATTAGTTCAACCTCTAAAAAATATTACTGTAACAGTGCAGTGGGAGTTTATCTGAGTTTACAGCATGTTGTGTGAAGCTTTCTCCCAGTGTGTCGTATTTATGCATGCTCATGAGTTTGAGCAAACATACGAGCACACACCTGGTTGCAATCTAAAAACCACACCACTAGTTGCCTCTGAAAACTACATATAGCCATGTTAAGTGTATCACCAAAGTGCTTTAAACAAAGCAAAGAAAACACAATACAGGTAAATAACATCAGTTAAGTTAAGGATTCTTTAATGTTTGACCATTTGTAAAAACAGTTGTTGGTGAATATGTCCTTAATGTTCTGTTTTAGTACAGATGGTGGAAGAGAGTGAAGAGCGTTTATCAGAGCAGCAGATTGAGGAGCTCATCCAGACAGTCGCAGACATCCTACCTGGTGACCCGGAGAGAGATTATAAGTGAAGGTGAAGAGCCGTGACTCAGTGACAGGCCAGGCACCGAGTCAAGGCTAGGATTATTACAGAACTGGACTTGTTGCTTTGACCTGTGCCATTTTGCATCACTGTTTGAACTAATCAACATGCTGACAGTAGGATGCACAATGGCTGCCTGGCCGTGGCTAAAAGGACATCAGAAGCATTAAATGAATGGAATAAAATAAATGAATGTTTCTGATGTGCATAAAGGCGTTTACATACAACTGGATTCAAATCAACCACGCACACGCTTTCTAAAGAACAGGTTACTGGACAGTGAGTCACAGATGCCTTGTTTTGCATCTGACTGGTGTAATTTGTATTTCACATCAGATAATGTTTATGCAGGGACAGTCTGCTATTAACCTGTTTTTTTTTTGGTTTCTGACTTAATGCTAGTCGTGAGTATGAAAGTGAAAATGAGGGTTTTTGCTGTGTATGATTTCCCAAGCTGTAATATAAATCAGTCATGCAATTAAACTTGGTGAAGCACTAACATAATGTCACAACATAAGGTATTATTGGAGTGGTTCCAGTATGTAACAACATAGAAAGTAGACAGTTTGGTTCAAGAGGTGATTGCTGTCTCTTATTCATGCTATTTTTTTAAACATACTGATATTTTCCTTTTGTAACATTTTGAAACATAACAGCTGAAATAAATGTGTCTACAGCTTTTTGTCACTTTGAATGACATGGTGATCAAGCAGGGAAGTTAACATTTGCTTTCAGGATGCAGGCCTTTTCTGAATGTTGACATGCTAAAAGGCATTTAAAACTTCTGGTTCACATGTGGTGCAAAATAACAAACTGTGAAGAACTGCTGCTAAATAAGGACTATAATCTGAAACTCATTTCACAGTCAGGCGATGGGGGTGTCACCTTCAGCTACAGAAAACACCTTCAATGTTCTTTCTCTGCATCATCCTGTAGGTCTGTGAATGCAACACAAAAGTAGAAAGCACCATTAGGATGCCATAAACACAACACATTAGTCATTCTGTAAATTTTGACATTTAGGAGATTGTCTTAGGTCTGAAGTATTAATCTGTAGTAATAGTAAATTTGTTAATCATACTGAAAAAAATATTAGTCATTTAGTTCAGCATAAATGATTTTTCACAGAAATATGCTTCTGTAAGTAGTCAGAGATAAGACAGGATGTAAACTGCAGCCTGATATCTAAATTCACAGCCTCTGGATCAGCTCTTGTTTTTTGTGCTGGGATGTTGTGAAGTAACAGAGGAAGGATGTGCTCTTTACACTCGTGTACCTTTCTGTTTTGGGCTTCCTGTTAGTGTATCACATGAGTTTCCTCTGCATACTTCACACCTTGTCAGGGCAAGATACTAAAGTAAAGTCATGGACGCTGATTTTGTACCAGCACATTCAGAACCCCAAGTAACTTACCCATCCATTCATCCATCAACACTTTCATACGTAAACAAAACCATGTACTTCTGCACAAAGCTGCTGAATTACACACAACCATTTTATGGGACCTAATTAGCATCCAGATACAGTCCTGTATCTGTGTGGGGTCCAGGCTAATAAACAATTTTAAGAGTCCTCTTTGGTCTGTGGTAACGTGATGAACATGTCATCAGTACCTACTTAACACAGGTTCAAAGCAGGCACCTGCCCAGGGGCCCTGAAAGGACCCAGTGTACTATGTGTCCACTGTGCTAATTTATTTAATTTAAAATCTGTTTGGAAACAAGCACCACTAAAGCACATACTGACTGACAAGATGAAATATTGTGGTTCTGAAATCTAGGTGGTTTGTGCTTCATAACCTTATTTTGAATCCCTGTTTGTTTTGTTCTGGGTCTATCTTATGTTTCGTCTACATTAATATGTTCTACAGCAAACCTTGGGCCAGGTCTTAGAAAAGCTGTACACATTGCATAGAGAGTGGGGTGAATAGGTGTTAATAGGGGCCTATCAATCTGGCCATGACTTTTTCAGACTGTGTGTTCTCCATACAGAAATGAGGATGTGCTATCTGCTCAGTGTTGGCTTTACACTGTCCATCCACTCTGTCTTTTTAATAGCTTGGCCAAGTTGCCATAAATCAAGCTAAGAGGTTTTATTATCATTTTGTGTAGAGATAAATTATGTTGTAAGTGTCAACATCAGGGAATAGTCAGTAATTTATTTTATTTAAAATAAATTTTTGTATGCAACTTTTATCAGGTCAGTACTTTCACTGATTATCGATGTATCACTTCACTTATTCGTGGATTTTAGTGGTTAGTTTCAGTTTTAGTTATTATTGTTTTGACAGGCTCACTCATCATTGTGATTTGGCCACAGAGCGATCAATGCCATACCAAAAGAGTAACCAAAATCAGCTTTATTAATGAATTGGTGGGTAAATTAAATGAGGCGGGTTTAACCTCAAATAAACCTCAACACTGTGATTAAATTTCCCCCTGTGTGCTTTTACTGAGAGCAAACGAATCGATAAGTAATTTTAGCCTCGAGTGTGACGGCGGAATTGCCCTTTAACGCTTCCACCAATAGGAATCACCCAATCAGATGCGTTTCAGCAGTCAGAACTGCCCTCGACCAATCAACGCTCAGCTTTCTCTGCCTGTCTGCACTGGATTTTTTTTTCTTCTTCTCTCTCTCTCGCTCAACGGTGGAGACAGCTCGACTTCTCACGGTGCAAAGTTACATCGGCGAAACGTTGTGTAAATATGTGTTTTTCTAGATATTAAATGTGGTAGACTTCTCCGCCGACAGGTTCTCCACATGAGAGAAAACACCGACGTGTCTGTGTGGAGACAGGAGCTGCTGCTTTCAGCTTTTTCTGGATCAAGGTTCATGTGTGTTTTTTTTCTTCCCCTTCACAGAAAAACAGACGCCGGTGAGTGAACACCATTTTTAATACATCTGATATGTTTACGACGCGTGTTGGCTACTCAGACAGCTAAATGAGTGTGTTTAAGCCAGGTGAAGACGGTTAAATAACGCACTGACAGGCTTTTTCCCTGGTGGTCATGGTGGGCTGTAGGTGGCCGCTGGTCTGTCACGGTATGTTTGACTGATAGCAGGTCATTCACCTGGTGGCAGCCCGCCTCGGGTGCATATTTGCGGAAAAGATGTATCAATCCGTAAGCCATGCCAGATGTTCGTGGCTGCTGGGCCTTCGCTTTGCAGTCGTGGAATAATCCTATTTCTGCACAAACACCAAAACACCAACACATCACCACTGTCTGCGGTGATAGCTTTGACCTGTTTGTTTCCACCAGCGTGCACCTGGTTCACAATAGATTGTAGGCTGCAAAAATAAAAAGGCAGCAAGTCTTTATGATGAAGCAGCTGCAATTAAATATGCACCTTTTTTTTAGGACATTTAATTTACTTGTTTTTTCATTACAGCATTGAGAAAGCAACAATGCACGGAAAAAAGAGTGATAAATGTAGAAAATTATTAAAGGAAACAGTTCCAGCAATGGCCATGCTCCTGCCAGTAATGCATCAACCATAGTAAAAGGATTGAAGTTGCTCTACCTGTGAGACTTTCCCTTCTGCAGGAAGACTGTATCCTTGCCCCTTCTGAGGAACAAGGAGGCTTTAGATTTCTTGACAACCTGCTGGTTAAAGATGTCACCAGTATGCACATGGGTCACCACACAACCACACAACATGTGTGCAAGGCAGCAAAAAAAGGCAGCAATCCTTCATCATGAAGCAGCAAAGATTGAACATTGAGGTTAATTAATTTCACATGCTTGCCACTGAGGGGAAACTGTCATACAGAAAGGAACACATGAAACTACCTTAGAGTTATACATTCATTGGGGAGTATTAAAGTTAATAGCTGTCTGACAGACTGTAATATATTTATGCTTTAAGCAGGGTTAACATAGGAGGTGTATTAGACTTGGCAGGAAGTCAGTGTTCCCCCTTCTGTAAAGAGTAAGGAGGTGACACCATCTTTGGGTTTCCTGACAAGCTTCTTGCTCAAAGACGTCAGTTTATCTACAGACTGACTGTGATCACCGTTATCTGGTTATTACGGACTTGTTTGTTGGCTTGTCCCTGAGCAGCGAACGTGTCAGCTTTTTCAAGGTCAGTCCCCAGATTTAACAGAGGAGGTGTTCACTGCTAGTTGTTAGATACTACTTTATGGGGAAAAAAACTCTAGTGGTGTGTAGCCAAGCAGATAGTTTTGGTTCCACGTATCTGTCGTATCTGAGATTTCTGCCTCTGCTTCAGGAGAGGGGGGTTGTTTGTGGTTAGAGCAGAAATCTCTTACTAGACAGTGTCTATTCATAGGAGTGGAGGCAAACACAGGAGAGAGGGATATCTTAAAAACCTACCTAGACAAATAAAACCAAAAATGTCTGCATGGTCAGCTGAAACAGCTAATCGAGTAATTGTAGACAGACAGGAAAGTAATCAGCAACTGTTTTGGTAATAAGTCATCGTTTCCAGCTAATTAATTATAAAGATCTGCTGCTTGTCTTTGTCTTATGTTAAGTAAACTAAATATTTTTAGACTGGATAAAATGAGACATCAAGTTGGGTTTTAGGAAACTGTGAGAGTCCTTTTACATTATTTTTGACATTTAATAGAGCAATAATTAATCGAGGAAATAATTAACAAATTAATTTATAATTAAAATAATTATTAAGAGTAAAAAATATATATATTTTTTTTTTACAATTTGGGAGAACTGGCCCCTTTTTTTTTTAAATCCGTTGAAAGATAAAAAGCAGCAAGTCTCGTCTTAAACCACTGGCCTAATTCCCTGCAAACTCCAAGTGGCTTAATCTCTGCATGGAAATGCATTAGAAATACATGTAAAGCTCGTGGACACCACAGGACTTAGCATGGCTTAAGGCAGCACGTAAGTATCCCAGCCAGGCTGGGATGCCCTCATTTCCAGCTGTTTTTCCATTTTGCTTTGATCGTCAGGCTGAATTTTACTGGCAAGCTACTCCAGCCCTGGGAGAGGACACGTTCCCCACGTGGCATCCAGATGTCGGGCTCCCTGCATTCAGTCCGAACAAGACCGAGCCCAAAACACCTCTGAGAAAGGGAGACCTAATGCATATTTGCTAAGAGCTTCTGTGAGAAATAAAACTGAGTGGTGAGAATGTGTAGAGCATTGAAGTGGCTTTAAAAGTTATTCAAACACTGCAGTGAATCATTGTTGAACTCAATGTTAAACAAAATTCAGTTCTTTTAGTAAGCTCGTGTGTTTTAGTTTTCTGTGTTAAAATAAGAGGAATTAGAGGCCGGCTCACGTTGATGAAACTGCTTGTGTGTACATTGCAGAAGAGAAATGGGGAAGTTGTGGGATGGCTTCCTTGGTCAATAGTAATCTGATCTCAAACAAATTGCTTTGCGTGTAAGTGAAGCTGAAACTGTCTGTGAGAACAAAAACACGAGGAAGCTGTAATTAGTGCCTCAAGATTTGCTGGCCGAGAGCGTGTCTGTGTTGCATGCCGCACTGAACTTAACAGTCAGTGGCTCCCCGGAGGAAAGATACAAAATAGCTGTGAACAAAAACTGGATAAATTTCAGCCCCTCTGAAAGTGTGCACAAGTGTTCTTTGCAAACTTCACACCCTGTTTGCTGGTAATAGCTACATCCTACAGGGCAATAGTTAATGTTTGAAATTACTCATTTATAGAATTTTAAATATGGTGATTTATGTTTTTTCTTTTTGTTATTCTGCAAGTTGTGAAATCACACTTGGCAATAAAATCTCATACTGCAGTACGATTCACCATCCTGGAGACACAGAAGCATTCTGTCTGTGTATCTTTGGTTGTAAGCCACAAAGTGATTGTGGTGCAAGTTCTTGCTCAGGTGTTTGACGTGTCGTTGTCTTGTTTTAGGTCGGAGCGATGGATAAAAGACGTGGCTGGCTGTGGAGCGCAGCAGGCCTGGGTCCTGCTCTCCTCCACCAGGGCTGAGGATCTACAGAGGAGTGAGGAGTCTCCTCCCTCATCAGGCCTTCCTCAGCATCACCTCTGCTGTCTTTCTCGCAGTCATCCTCATTGTCCAGGCTGTCAGTGTTTAGTTAAGTCTCGGACCTGAATTTAAGAAGTACCTATATTCACATCTGGTTCCAGCAGCCAGCCTCCTCAGGTGTTTTATGTCCTCTTGAATCTGACTCCCAGTAAACCCAGCAACCATGAGGAGCACCAGAATGAGCCTTCTGCTGGGCTGCGTACTCCTCTGCTCCGCCTCCCTGCTCTACCTGGGCATGAGCGGGATAGAGTGCCCTCCGAAAAGCCATCGGTACCGGTGGATGGAGTTCACCATGGGCTCATCCAATCAGAGCTTGTCCCTGACTGAACATTTCCCTGAAGACACGCCCCTCATCTTCATCGGAGGCTTTCCAAGGAGCGGCACCACACTGATGCGCGTCATGCTGGACGCCCACAATGCTGTGCGATGCGGGGAAGAGACCCGGGTGATTCCCCGCCTCTTGGCCATGCGAGCCACCTGGAGCCGCTCAGTTAAGGAGAGAATACGACTGGACGAGGCCGGTGTCACTGACCAGGTGTTGGACTCAGCCGTGCGAGCGTTCTTGTTAGAGGTGAGTTGGTCAGTGCATTAAGCTAAATTATAAATGGGAGCTAAATTATCTCTTAGTTTATTGAACAAATAAACATTTTTCCCAACATGTAAACTTATTTCTTATTGTTGTCGCATGTGTAAATGTTTCAGTATCCTGGGGAAAATATTCATGTTTCTCTTTAATAGGATAAGTGCTCATCTCTGTTTTGTAAATTATGTATATGATTTTCATATTTGGATCTCAACATGAATATTAAAATCTTGGTGTTCTGAATGTGAAGAAGGAATGGTTTGCAGCTCAGGCATTTCTCATTTACTGTTATACATTTGTGTCCTAGGTCATAGTCGGCCATGGGGAACCTGCGCCTCGCCTTTGCAACAAGGACCCGTTCGCCCTGAAGTCTCTTTCATATCTGTCACACATCTTCCCGAAAGCTAAATTTGTGCTCATGCTACGAGACGGACGGGCAACCGTCCACTCCATGATATCACGCAAGGTGTGCTGGGTTTCTTTCGCTTATCGCAGGCAGACAAACTTGATAAGTTTGTACTGGTGCCACATTGTGACAAATCACATGTTCCATTCTGTTTTCACGCTCTGTCGTGATTGGTCTCCTGCCCTTATCTTATATCTCTGCCTCCATTCCCAGGTGACCATCTCTGGCTTCGACCTGACCAGCTACAGGGACTGCCTGACCAAGTGGAGCAGCGCGGTGGAGACCATGTTCAGCCAGTGCCAGGCAGCCGGAGAGGGCAGATGTCTGCCTGTCCGCTACGAGCAGCTCGTTCTCCACACAGAGGAGGAAATGAGGAAGCTGCTTCACTTCCTAGAGCTGCAGTGGGACCCATCAGTGCTGCACCATGAAGAGCTGATTGGAAAGGCTGGGGGCGTGTCTCTGTCCAAGTGAGTTTTTAAAATGAGCTGACTTAAAGCTTACCTCTTTGCTCCAGTGGTATCTAACCATGCAGATAGTTTCACTTTTGTGTGCTGAGGTTTTCGGATATCTACCCTCTAAAACACAGACACAAGTTTTTTTAACATATGCTGAAATCAGGTCCATTCCCTTCTCTTGTGGTGGCGGCAGACGTTTCAGACACAGACATCTCTAAACCTCAGCACACTAAACTGAAACTATCTGCAAGGTTATATATGCACAAGGGTTAACTATGCCTCATTGAAAATTATATAATGGCTCCCAGGATATCTGCAAGTTCTTGTAAAGTTTTAAAATGTCTGAACTTATTTAAGGTCTTAAATAGCCTTAAATACACAGAGCCTTTAGGGAGTCAGGTGATGCAGTATAAAGAGCAATAATGTCTGCGTATGGAGGAGGTCGGGGTGGATCGATGAGTCAAACACAAGCAAGTCTTTCACCAGCTGTTCGTGTCCCGTGTGACTTAAATGATTAATTGATCATCAGAACAATTTTTCTGTGTATTCACAAATCAAATCAGTGGACCAATCGTTTTAGCTTTAGTCTGCTGTGAATACAATTTATTTGTCTATGATTGTTGATTGTAGTGGCTAGAAAGAAACTCTTTGGTTATCAGGACTTTGCAGTGAAACGTGATTGTTTACCATTGATGTTTTAAAAAGCTAAATAAGGTTATTTCAGCCACTGGAAACACCCTTCACAGGACTTTATATCATGATGGTTAGATATCCTCAAAAATACTAAAAAACCCTCCCACCTATCCAGTAAAAAATTTAAAATGACTTTAATCACCACCAGTGCTACTCTGTAGAAATAAAACTCCAATAAGAATAAAAACAATTTTCTGAGAATTAAAAAAATGTTACATTACCTTATGGTCTAAATTATTTTATCTCTGCAGTTCCACATATGTAATTGTGTTGGAAAATACTAAACCTGTTTATTTCATATTGATATATTTAATGTCTGAAAACAGCCAATTCTGGGATAAATTATAATCGGCTATAAAAACCAAACATGCTGACAGAATGTAAACTCCACTTCGTTTCAATAAACCCTGCAAAGTCCCAGAAATGTTACTGAGACCTGACCTCTGACCTCTGCAGTGGTAGCTGTGGCCTTTTATTATTATTTAAGTGTATGATGGTGGACGTCAGAGCTTTCATCTGAAGCAGCCAAACCTTTCACAGTCAAGTAAAGCTTACAGACTTTCTCCATAGATATTTAATTTGTGTTGCTCCACTTATCTGTCGTGATTCAAGCAGAACGTCTCGTTGCAGGGCAGAAGCTCAGGGGATTTCGTGGTAATCTGGCTGCTTCATACTGTCAAAAACACAAACCTGGCGGGTATTTGGAGGAATTAGGCCACATTCTGAGAGAATTGGCACCCTTACTGTCATTAGTTATGCAACAGTTGGCGCAATATTAGTCACACAAATGTTTTATAACCTCCCCAGAAATTAAATTATCACAATATGCCGCATGTTGTGGTTCTGGATCATGTGTGTAAACGCTTTTATTTACATTTATTCAACAAATTAAGTGAAATACAACACACATTGTTATATGCATTTCCTTTTCATGTATGTCTTACTTAAATTAAAAACATGTTAAGGACAATTAATTATATTTTGATTGACTTTTTGCCATCTAATTAAGACACAGCAAATGCATACATAAAAGGCAAATGCATATAACAATGGTTTTATTTTCATGTCTCAATTTGAATAAAACTGAAGTCAAGTGAATGTGACAATGTGGTCAAATGTTGGTGATAATGATCCGCGTGGTTACAATTCATCATCAAAAAGAAGAAAAAGCGGTCAAATATTGCGGTCATCATTTCCAGTAAGTGCACAATGACTTGATTTGAAAAATCGAAATTCACGCACTACACAAGTTAAGTACATAGTGTACTACATGTTGCACTAAATGAAGTATCCAAATTGAGACACAGCTATTTTTTTAAGTTGTTTTAATTTGCATTGTCCATAGCTTTGTCAGTCTTCTTGTTTAGGAACTTTGTCTCTTCCATATAAACTTTTAGCTTTAAGGTCTAACTAACACACACACACACACACACACACACACATGAAAGCACCCTGTGTTTGGCTCTGTGTGTGCAGGGTTGAGCGCTCCACAGACCAGGTGATGAAGCCGGTGAACACAGACGCCCTCTCCAAGTGGGTCGGGCACATTCCCTCGGACGTGTTAAGTGACATGGCTGAAATCGCCCCCATGTTGGCCCGCCTGGGCTACGACCCCCACTCTAACCCTCCCGATTACACAAGACCACAGCCCATGGCGTCTCCGTTCAACTACTCACAGGTGAGGTTAAAAAATTGATGTGAGGGAGAACAAAAGCATTGCTCAGAGTTTTAAATTTTTCTGATTAAAAACATTTCACTTTTTCACTTTATTGATTAGTTGTGGAAAAAGCCCATCATGAATTCATACAATATTTTGTACCTAACCCAATAAATGAAATACACTGATATAAAGCTGAGAAAAGTAGCCCATTTGAATCGTTGGAACCAGTGAGCATTTGGCATTTTGTCAAGAGGATACTGCTCACCAATTTACAGTAACAAAGATCTTTCTGCAACATTGAGTGTACAAATTATAAGCTGATAATACACCAAAGTCCCTCTAAATAGGTTTAAAAAAGCAGATGGTATTTTAAAAAAGCTTTAGTACACTGAAATATGTTTTTTTTATTCATTTTTTTTTAATCAACACAAAGGTTTGTAAAAACCTTTTTGAATATCTATGTCAGCTTCAGCAGGTTTATGCATAGGCTCTGTAAACACCCAACTGTATCCAGCTCCAGTCACCCAAATCACAAAAACATTATTTCCACTCACCCGTACTTGATCTCCAGTCATGCATAGCTTCATTTGTACAGTTGTCAAGATGAACCAAAGCACCACAGGTGGAGGATGCAGCAATGACGTGTGATTTACAATCATATAAAAGATAATATTTCCAATCATAAGTGAACACCTTGTCTTTTCATTCCTCAGAGTTGGAAAGCAACAGAGACGCCACACCCCAGTTAAGTGAAAGAGGCTTAGCTGTTACACGATATGGATGCACCTTAAACACGGACTTCCAGTTCGGCAAGTGTTCCATGTGTACTATGTGAATTGTTTTTAATGCTCATGTACATGGATGAAGTGTGTTAAGTACGGACTCATCACGTGGTTTGGAGTTTATGGTTTTTGTCTCAGCTCTTACATACCATGTGTACGACGTGCTGAAGGACGTTCGCTGCTTCTCACTCGCCAACATTTCCTCCACGGTGAACCGACATTATTACACTGCATTTTGACGCGTGTCCTCTCACCTCGTACGTCAACATGCCTGTATGTTGTTATGATTCACCACAAATGTGAATGTGTAATTAGACGATTCTTTCACTTACTGAGAGTTCAGTCAGTGTTCATGAAGACATTATGACTGTATATTTTTGAAGACTTGTGTTTATTTTCTTAATAAATTATTTTGGTGTTGGCCATTCATTCAGGAATTAAAGTTGTTTATTCTGAATTGAAGCTTTTTAATTGTTGTATATTGTTAAACATGAATAAAAAGAGCCTAAATGTCACTTTTTAAAATGTAGTTTACTTTTGTTCACTAATTATTCAGTTTCACACACTACTCCAACATATTACTGCATGTTCATGCTTGATGTTTGACAGCCAGCTAAGCCACAGCACCCTCTAGTGGTTCAACGACACAACACAAAACCTGATTGCCCTTGAAGGCGAGACCACAATATGAGTCCTGATTAAAAACAATTAAACTTCAGTTTTCATGGTCCAATAGAAATAATGTCCAAAAGTACGTGTTATTTTACGAACATTCAAAATAAAGCTACATGGAGCTTTAACTAGATCCATCAACAATACAGGTCACACTTAAAATACAAAAGAGAACAAAAAGAATTCCTTCAGTACGATATATCTATATATCTATCTATATATAAATGTATATGAGACAATTCGTTCCCACCTTTTTGGTTAATTCGTCACAAGATGCAATGCATGCATGAATGATTTGTATGCGTCTTTACGCACAGTGATAGGCTACTTGGATTAAGACATACCGTAGCTGCGTGTTAATAGCCTATCTATCCGTCTAACGTTTATTATAATAAAGAAATTTATGCCAAGTTAAGGTTGATTTTATAGTTTAGTCAGTGTCATAATTGTCAGTGTACAGTTGGTGTAGCTCACTGCATCTGCTTGTAAGAATATGTCCGTGCGCAAAACATGCCATTTGGCCTGTGATTTTAAAGACTACAGTGATGTAACCCATTAAAGCCAATTAGCTGTTAACAAGACTAGTGAAAACATGGTGTCTGATATAATAATAATAATAATCTTTATTTGTAGAGCACTTTTCAAAAACAAGTTACAAAGTGCTTTAACAAGTGTAAAGACAATAATACAAAAACAATACAAGATAAAAGCATGAAAACATTGAAAAGACTAAAATACATGTTTAAGATAAATATAAAATTAGTAAAATAGAATAAAATAAAAGGGATAAAATAAAGTCAAACAAGGTCGGGAAAGGCTCTCCTATAAAAGTATGTTTTAAGAAGGGACTTAAAAGAGTTCACTGACTCAGCTGACCTGATTTCCTCGGGCAGGCTGTTCCAGAGCCTCGGGGCCCTGACAGCAAACGCTCTGTCCCCTTTAGTTTTCAGTTGAGACTCTGGAACAGACAACAGACCTCTGCCCGAGGATCTCAAGGTACGTGCTGGTGCGTATGGGACTAAAAGTTCAGAAATATAACAAGCTAACTTTAAAAGTGATCAATAGAATTTTAAAGTCAATTCTAAAACATACTGGGAGCCAGTGTAATGAAGCTAAAATAGGAGTAATGTGGTCATATTTCTTTGTTCTGGTTAAAAGCCTGGCAGCTGAGTTCTGGACAGTCTGGAGTCGATCAATAGATTTTTGGGTTAAACAGGTGAAAAGGCTGTTGCAATAATCCAGGCGTGATGAGACGAAGGCGTGTAAAATGGTCTCGGTGTCCTTAAAAGTTAACATAGATCGAATTTTTGCTATATTTCTAAGTTGATAAAAACATGATTGAACAAGTTTTGT
>NC_060172.1:18183639-18192387 GCF_021292245.1 Micropterus dolomieu | reverse complement strand
ACAGAAACCTGGGATTGTGTTTATGTGTAGTAATGAGTTCAGAAAAATAGTGTGTTCTCGCATCCTTAACCATGTTATTGTAGTTAATTAATAAATCCTTCAGACTGAGGTAATGGACTTGGAGACTGGATTTTTTCCATCTGCGCTCTGCTTTCCTGCATTCCCTTTTTAGGCTGCGAATGCTGTCATTTATCCAGGGTTGCTTACTAGCTTTAGACGTAGGCCTAACCTTTAGAGGAGCAGTAATATTTAGTGACGACAAGCAGATATGATTGAAGTGATCGACGAGATTGTTGGTGTTGGAATCAGACAGGTGTTGGCTGATATCCTTATCGAGTAAACGGACCAATAGTTCGAGCTGATCATCTGGCTCTCTGTATATAGCCTACACCTCCTGCAAACGAATTAATCACAACATGGGAACAAATAGCATTTCAAGTGCTCAAAGTGGCTAAATGTGGCCTCAGTGTATTTATATTGTTTTATCTATGGCCACTCAGGGGCTGCATATAAGGTATTTCAAATCAAAATCTGTACCTGCTGCTCTCTGGATGTTAACATGGCAGGGGCTGTGTTTTGTTCATTTGTAGGCGGGTTGGAAGCGTGAGGCAGTGTCTGGTTGACCGGGGTGGGTGGAGCTTCAGAGCTGCACCTGACCATGTATAGGAAACACCTAGAGAACTGAGAGAGGCACACACAAAGAGAGGAGGTGGAGGCAGCTAAATAAATATGATACAGGAACTAGTGATGGCAAGCTCGAGTCTTTTGACAGACTCGTTCATTCAAATCTCTTTCATTAAAATGAACTAATCTTTTTTTGAGTAATTTCGTTAATTTGAAACTAGGCTGGTTATTGTGGCGCTGCAGCCCTCTAGTGGGCAATTAAAAAACAGTGCCGTTCTCAAACACAGAAGGCTGCCTGGCTTGCTTTATTTGACGTATTTAAGTATAATGCACAAATTCACCTCTTGATTACTGTATATCATCATATAAAACCTCCTGGATCCACAACCAAATTCAAACCATGTAAAAACCACAGAAATATGTTGTCAATATGTAATCACCAGTACTCTGGCTAAATCCTTCCATTTTCACAATCTTTCCAGAGTATACAACCAGACCAGCTATATAAAGGCTTATGTATATAATTACTATCATTATCTCTAAAGTGCTCATTCATACAGTAGCCTAACGTCCCTATCCATGAGTAAAATATTAATATCAGATTTGCAGTAAATATACTTAAGTAATAAGCTTGATACACTATATGAATAAACACACTCTTATTAAAATTCAGCCAATTTAATAATAATCTGGATCAAGCCACCAAGTTGTTAAAGAACTCCAGCACAGACAGAGGAACAAAGAAATATCAACACATTATATAAATGCAGCAGTTTGGCAGTTCTGGACGCAGAATGGGCCACATCAGGTCCTGATTCTGCAGACAGAGAAACACACATGAGCGCATCGCTCTCAAACACTGCAGGTTGTTCACCAGTCAGAGCTGTGAAACAACAGCACGGCTCTGTTGGTAAATAAAAAGGACAAGTTATGTTGCGTACTCTGGCGGACCGGATCAGCTGTTATCTGTTTACAGGGCTAACGCTAACGTTGCTACGTGGCTGTGTAATATTGACCGGGTCTGTTTATTTTGGAGAGGAGACGACCTCTGAGGTAATTTGGCTCCAGGTAGAACCCTGTCAGGGCTCTGAAGTGGACCCACAACAACTCTCATCAGCTGTTAGCTGTAATGTTAAACACTAGCAAACTAAAGTTACTGCGGCTGTGTTAAAACTATAACTTAGCACAACATCACTGCGCTGTAATAATGTTATGCTTTATAAAATGTTACATGATTAACAAAATAGATATATAATATCAGTCCAGTGACTGTTACCTGACAACCGACCTGCCTCTCATTCTCCGGCGCTGGCAGCCTCTGAGCCTGCCGAGTGAATGAAAGACTGAGGAGGACCCATGTGAGCGGTGAACGAGTCGTTCATTCCTGCTCCACAGTAGCTGTCACGTGACAAATGAACGACTCAGACCTAGAGACCTGCAGTTGAGAGTCGTGACCTAATCAGTTCTGTTTCCTGTGCTGCCTGCTTACCACAGCCCTGTAGCCGAGCTGTCACGTGATAAATGAACGACACAAACAGACCCACAGTTGAGAGTCGCGAACTAATCAGTTCTGTTTCCTGTGCTGACGGAGCCCATGCAGCTGCCGTGTGACGAGTGAACGTAAGAGTCCAAGATCCTTCACGCATGCGTGAAAATGAACGAATCACTCTCTGAGATAACCCCTTCCTCCCGAGTCATATACACGATTAGGTCTTATGAACGAAACGTTCTTTGAACGACACAACACTAACAGGAACACGAGCACATTCAGAGCTGCACTGGCTTGTTAACTGTCTGAACAAGAACATTTCCATTCTGACATTATCACACTAGTTATGGGCTAATAACTAAGGTAGGGATCTCCGCACACATCTTCTGTAATTCAAATCGGTGTGGTGCTGTGTCCAGTGATTGAAAATTATGTCGGAGGGATAAATACTGTATGTCACTTGGCTGCTAAGTGATTTGAACAAATCAAACGTCTGTAGAAAATAAAAAGAACATTTCATAAATTACACAACCATTGCAGAATGTTTATAATTTTTTGGGGATAGGAAGCTGTTTTCCCAAAACAATAAAACATTTATTAATGCTTTCAAGGAGGGCTTCACAACTTCTCAAGTCTGTTTTAAAGGTTCAGTGTGTAATATTAAGGAGGATCTATTGACAGAAATGCACAATGATATACATATGTTTTCAGTGGTGTATAAAGACCTTACATAATGAACAGTTATGTTTTTTATAACTTAGAATGAGCAATTTCTATCTACAAATGTCCACGGTTCTTCTTACATGGAAGTCACCATGTTGCGCTGCCATGTTTCTACAGTAGCCCAAAAGGACAAACTGCTCTACAAAGAGAGTTTTTTTCACTATGCTGAATACGTATGAAGAAGAAGATGTAGTAGTAGCTGTAGCTATCTGGTTTATTAGAAGTAAGAAGTGAAATTTGGATAAATAGAGGATCGCACTTTTATCACATTATTTAGCAGAAGAGCCAACAGAGCATGTCAGCCACTGTAGCTTCTCCTAAGTGCTTGGAAAGAGATGGATGAGCAGTGACTGAGCCATTGGTTGCAATTTGCAACCCTCGCCACTAGATGCCACTAAATCTCACACACTGAACCTTTAAAACAATACTCACATGCATTGAAAGAGTTGCTGGTCGTTTTGTAATCATTTCTCCTGTCCATACTGGCTGTAAAGACGGGGGACAACAGCTACAGTCCTCGTTGGAGCAACTCTTTCAATGTAATATATGGGCATGTGACTATTAAAGGGGAACTCTGATGACTGTGTAAGAACTGCTGTTACCTGGTTGTTGAGCAGCACGTAGATAACAGGGTTGAGGACGGTGCTTGAGGGAGGGGATTAAATTGAAGGCAGGCGGCACAACTCCAGGCCGTCCAAAGGAGGAGAGCAATGCCACAACACCATATGGCATCCAACACAATAGGTAGCCTGTCACCATGGAGAGCACCATTAAAAGGACACGGCCTTCCCTCCGCTCAGCTGAGGACCGGTTGAGCCTGGTGACCTGGACGCACACACAGACACACACAATGCTGGAGGAAGTTCTGAATGGTGGAGCTATAGGTGTCACCCATTACACAGAGGTCAAAGGTCATTCTGCATGCTCACCTGTCTCGCCACCGCTCGTACAGCCAGCAGGATCCTCCCGTAGCAGAAGAACATGAGCAGCAGCGGAAGGAGCAGGCAGAAGATGAACAAACAGCTGATGTAGGAGCGAGCTGTGAGTGAGCGTTGGTGCCACTGGACGGAGCAGGTGGTACCGGGGCCCTCCGGCCGTAGCTGCTCAATAACACACAACGTATGCTCTGATTGCATTTTCAACATTATTGAAGTGTTCAGATTCTACTCATTTTCAGGTTCATAATTGGATTTAGGGGTTGTACCAGAATATGTTTACATGTCATGCTGCACATTGCTGCAGCCCCTCTTTTCACCCATGCTTCGTCTTAGCTACCGAGTGAAGCATCTCACTTTAATTTGATCTTTGTTGGGAGTTGCACATGCGCAGTATCTAGTTAAGGACTACTAGACAATCAGAAACAGATTAGGGCAGGTCCTTAGAAGCCGGTAACCATGGGCAAGTTCAGTGCCGACAAATTGTAGCAAACCGTTTTATTCAATGGAAACCGTGGTTCCTTGAACACCCTGTTGTGTACGCAAGCGCAATGTATTTTCCTGCCTTTTTAAAACGGTTGTGTTTACTAACTTATCGCAGCTGATTGGGTAACACCTGTGACAAGCCCACCAAACGGGAGAATACATACCTTGAAGCCCATTGCAGAATGTTACACAGCGTTTCAAGTCGTTCAATCCCCAAACGTTGCAAAACGTTTTGAGATTGAACTTGCCCTAGGGCTTCGTTTCAGTTGTACATGTTACCGAACCAGCTTCGCAAACTAAACTGGAGCTTCAGAGTTTCAGAGTGGTAAGTGGTTATTAATTTGTAACAAATTTATCTTTCATATTTTATTTTTTAATTGTGCACTGTCTTTACATCACAGTAACTTTATGCCGATTGACTAACATTTGATAGGGAGGGGGAGGGGAGGCAACAGGCGTTGTCTTGTCACCATGTGTGCTGCAGCTCAGTGTGTTTTTGAGGGCATACCTAACTAGCTGGTAGGCGAGCATTATGACGTGTGTTACAAAGTGACATAACAGATAGGTTACGGAAGAAAAGGCTGGACTACAATCATGCTGTTTTCAGGTAGTTCAGGAGCAGTGTTGTCTGATTTGTAGATGGTAACTCCCTTTGAGGTGGACTTAGGGCCTTTTCACTTTGCAAACCTATTACATGCACAAAAAAGATATATAAAAGGGAAAAAGCATAATATGACCTTAACAGACTTAAAGTTCTGTGTCAGGATGGGTTTAATACCAAATGGTATATGGACTTATTATCGTTTATTCGTTATTCACATTTATGCTTTTGTGTTATGTAAGCCACAGGAAAGGAAGGCCCAGATCTCTCCAACATGCTGTTTTGTGTGTACACTGTAATATAACTAAGTTAGGTGGTTGTCAAAATCAGGCAATGGAAAATAACCACAAATGAGTATTGGATGATTTTAATACCTAGAAGTTTGCCATTGATCCACAGCAGCTGATCTTGTGAAATGATTAATCAAATAAAGAATAATATAATAAATAAATAGCCCAACATTTTCCTGTGTATATGTTTTTAAAAAGTTAATTCTCATCACTGATTATCATTTGCATCATTGCCTGTAAAACAAATAACTTAATAACTCACAGTAACACATTGTGATGTGACTGTTTGTCATTTTGTAGTAATAATTATGAAATCACAGATGACCAAAACTTTGTGGCTCTATTTTCTTTTAAAGCACTCCCTTATTAAGTTTTTATAATGTGAATAAACTAGCAAAATGTTTCCCTCTCAGTTTTAGCATCATCAGACTGAATAAATAAATGAATGAATGATCTAGTGAGTGAGGTGGTGGATTAATATTTGAGGCAGCACAGACCTGCTCCAGCCCAGCAGCGGAGGCAGAGTCCAGACCAGCGAGTAGAGCCAGGAGGCGGCCACAACGAGCCTGGCCCTGCGGTACTGAGAGGAGTTCGGCTGGGTAATGTGGAGCACCGCAGAGTACCGCTCAAAGGACAGCAGAGAGAGAGACACCAGAGATACTGTACCTGACAGAAAGAGGCGTCAAAACAGAGTAAAGAACAGCAGTAAATGATCCAACAGAGTCAATCATCTCTCCAATTATTACAGTTTTTTGACGAAAGTCATAGAAAGTTTACTTGCACTCCATTTTAGAAGGAAATAATTTACTTTTTATTCATTTATCTGACAGCTGTAGTTACAATTTAGTTTGCAGTTTAAGTGTTTACATCTAAAACATGACCAACCTCTACAATCTCATGCATTGTTACAGATTAAACTACCTAACAGTTCCACCTCAATAGCTGTAACATGAAAAGTTAATCCAGTAATATAAAAACACAAAATTTACTTAATAAACTTTTAGTTCTGATACTGTTTCTGTAGCCTACTTGAGTAAAATATAAAATAGTAGTAAAATATTGTTGTATTGCTACTTTTACTAAGTAGGGTACTAAGTTAGGCTACTAAAGTAGCCTAAAGAATCTCAGTAGCCCCCATACATCTTCTACTACCAGAAGTCCTAGAGTAACCTAAATGTGACACTGCCCAAATGTATAGGCTCTAAACACACTGCAGAGACCAAGATGAAAATGCAACAGATAATGCCATCTAATAGAAACTCAATTTAATCTGCATCTAAAGTATGATCTGCATCATTTATACAGATTCCTGCCCTTCTACAACTGAACTCAAATAGGGCCTGTAACGATTGTACAGAGTGCCAAGTCCCATAGGGTTATATTTTTTATCCTGTGCGCACAAGATTAAAAAAAATCATCTTATGGGACTGCAGGGGCTCCATAGTTTTTATGTCATGCAGGAGTTTCCAATATTCCCAATCACTCACCGAAAAGCGCGTTTGAGAAACCGTAGCACCGGCACCCGTAGGAGCCCGTCAGTCACCTGCCGCGCACGGTGGCCGCGAAGCTTAGGGGCTTCCCGAAGATGCAGACGAGCATGTGGCTGGCGCTGATGTTGACGAGCAGCAGGTTCACCGGAGTCTGCAGCCCGGGGAAGCGCGAGAACACCAGGAGTACCAGGAAGTTACCGAGGAAGCCCAGGACCAGGATGAACCCGAGGACGACGGCCGCCGTGATGTGACTAGCCCGGCTCAGCGTGTCTGGGTCGGACACGGAGCTGTGACCGTTGCTGATGTTATGTTGCAGGACCACCATGCCCACCTGGTTATATACAGTCTATAGTTATCCCTCACTTAAAGCAGAGACAGAAGGTGCATCATCAAACAAAGACAACGTGATGGGTTGAAATTTATGTTCTTTAAATTTACTTTGTGGGAGTTTTCACAGGCTGATACACACCAGATATAAATGGCCACAAGATGTTTAAAAAATCTGGAGGAGTGGGTGAAGAGAGAAAGTCATCTGTCCCACCATCATATCTTCTTTAAACATGCCTGCCCCAATTGTGTTCACATATCAGAAAGGCAATTTATCTATATGATTATTAATTTAAAAGTAACATTGTTTTAACAGAAGAACTAAAAGACAAACCTAAAAGACCTCAATGAAAAATGAAACACTTGCACAAAGATATAATACTCAAAGGAAGAAGAACAGGAAGAAGTCTGACTTAATTGTAATCAATTAATTATGGTTTACACAATTAAAGGCAATAGAAATAGCCTATAGCTAGTAAGATTGCTGTTTTTTTTGTTTATTTCTTTGCTTTACTGCCATGTGAAATACTATCGACCAGTGTAATACTCAGCAAAGAAACATACACATAATAACAATATAGTTCCAATAGAATGTAAAAAAAAAAAAACATGTATTTATTCTGTTCTGTTATTCTGCTTTATTTTAGACCAGACTGGGGACCTGAATAACTGAGCCAACATATCAATAATACAGGCTGTGGTGGACTCAGAGGACGAGCCAAGAACAGAACTCAGCCTGGTAGCATTAACTGATGAGATGCTGGAGACACGAGACCAATCACAACAATCACACATCTACATGTAGAGCCGACCAGGGCTCCACAAGTAAGTTTTAATTTTGGAAACATGACTGAATTCTGCAAATGGTATTTAAATCGTCATAGTGACATTAAAAATTTTCCATTAATCGTAGTTCTGTCGGCTGCTCTTTACAGCAGAACTGTACCTGTTACTCTGTATAGGAAAACATGGGATACAATAACTGCCTTTAAATACATTTGTCCAGAAAAACAACAATCCTGTAGATATACAGTACAGCTGCTGTTTATAAGAGCATGTTTACCAACCAATAGAGACAGAAATAGAATTACAGTGCTGTCTAGTGGTGAGTCACAACCATAATTGTGTATAGCTATGTGTATTTTAATGTAGGTCCACACGTAGAATAAAAACAATATTTTTGGATTGTTAGAAAAACAAAATTACAGGACTTTTGTGTCAGATGTGTGCACTACTTGAGTGTTTTCCAGTGTGGACACTATTCAAATAAACAGAGGTCTGTGTTTAGATAAATCTCTAAAACTTAACCCGAGATCTGAGTCAAATACATATTTATGCAAGCCCACTATACTCCATGGGCTGAAGAAATACTTAGTTTTTATTACTGGAGGGCAGTATTTCCAGCTGTATGAAATGAATCAGCTGCAGTATAACATACAAACTCTGCAATCACTTCAATTTACAGAAATATCTAAAACCTGCTATCACGACCAAGATATCACATTTAATTGTGTTTATTTAAAAGATCAGGTGACATGACATGGGGTATGGGTAATAGGGAGAAACCGGTGAGAGGGTTAGGAAAGGAGGGAGGAAACCTGATGGGGGGTGGTGGGGGGGTAAGAGGGTAGGAAAGGTAGGGTTGTTGGGTAGTAGGGGTTAAATGGAGAAAGGGGTAGGGGGGATTAGGAAGGGAGAAAGAATGGGAGGTAAGAGGGTAGGAGAGGTAGGGTTGTTGGGGAGTAGGGGTGAGAGGGAGAAAGGGGTGAGGGGGTTAGGAAAG
>NC_060172.1:18097463-18183539 GCF_021292245.1 Micropterus dolomieu | reverse complement strand
TGAACACATCAATGCTCTTATTTTAATGGGATATATTCTGAACTCACACACACTTTGCAGTTTACATGAGTGCATCCAAAGGGAGTGTGTATTTGTAATAATAAGTCTGACCCTGTTTTCCACCTCAGATATCCAGATACTTAAACCATCAACATCACTCTCACGACATGCTGAACTGCAAAACACAATGCCATACTGGTCCTGGATCTGTCGCAGAGATATAAAATAAGCCATATTAGCTACTGTTTGTGTTCTTCTTTTAATAAAATGTGTAATACTCCAAGAAGTAAATAACAAATAGAGTTAATTGCTGGCATTTAAAATAAAGTGTAATGAGTCCTGAAGCTGAACTATCGTCTACAACTCCAATCCAACACAGTTTCAGTCTGTTTTCATTTGTAATTAATTATTATTTTAAGGTTATCACCACAGCACTGTAAACAAACTGACATGAAATGAAGGGAAAGTTGTGTATTTGAGGAATGACAAGCTTGTCGTAAACCAAAATGATGAAAATAGGGTAGACAAAAATCATAATTTTATTTTTCTACATTACAAAACGGGCTCAAACCGTCAAAAATCCTACTCCTCCTCGCCTGCTTAACAGAGCTTTGCCACAGTTCACAATCAAGCATGGTTGTCCTAATGGGCTGCCTGGGGAACAAAGATGTGCATGAAAGTGTCTAGGCGTCCTCATCATCGCTTCCTGCCAGGCTGCTGTCTGTAGAGTCCGCTTCCTGATCCTGTGGCTGTGGTTCTGGTTGTGGCTGCTGTTCAGGCTCCGTGGTGCTGGAGGGCTTTGTGGGCTCTGTGGTGGTGGTGGTGGTGCCACCCTCTGCTGGCTTGGCGGTGTTGTTCTGCTGGCCTTGCTGGCCTCCTTCCAGGAAAGTAGACCAACCCTTGAGCCGCTCCTCCCGCTCGCGTGTCGTCTCTTCCACCTGCACAAACACAATAAACATGAAGGTCGCAGATTGAAGAAGAGTCTGTTAGTCTGAGATATCACAATAACTCAAATGCCATGTGACTTGTTTGGCAGAATGAACAGTCTTTTGAGATGTATAGTATGTATGTATGTTTTTATTAATTAAATAAGTTCTTCTAAATATATTTTCATACATCTTGTATTAACAGCAGTAGTGCTTATAGTATTAACAGTAACTTTAGCAGAACTTGGAGGAGCAACACTTTAAATCAACTGCAAATATCATCAGATCAGATTTCAAGACACTTGAGACACATTAATACCAGGTGTAAATGTGGCCTTTGTTGCCCCAGCCCCGGACCCAGAACCCCAAACTTCTGCCACATCTTAGTGTTTATGTACAGACATGAACAAAATGTGTGGCTGAAGGGATGAGGGGTTGGAAAGAGCCTTGTAGTGGTCACATACAATCTCCAAGTTTGTCACACAATGGTGTTACTTTTATTTGCTTGGCTCTGCATCCCCAGTCCCCCAACATAGTTTCAATATTTGTATTTGGTGTACCTGATAGTCTGTCGTTCCATCCCAAAGCTGAGCAGATAGCTGCCTTCCTCCAAACCAGCGACCATTGAACGACAGAATGCATGCATCGGCTTGCTCAGGCTCCTTAAATGCGATTGATGCCACACCGTCTGGGTGTCTCTGCAGCACAGACACAACCACATACCTGCTCTTTACTGATGACACGGGCATAAAAAAAAAACCTGATACAAAGTCATACCACTACTAACGACATTATACTCACATCAAAGAGGATGACCTTCTTGACCTCCCCGAACTTCTCACACTCCGACCGCAGATCCTCACGATACTCATTCAGCACCAGTGGGTCTTCCTACAAAGGCCGACAGAGACACAGTGATTATTAACCCTCAATGGACATGTACAAAAAGAAAATCATTGCAGGTTAGACTTAGTTTAAGGTTAGGGTTATGGTTAGGCAAGTAGTGGTTATGGTAAGTCTCCAGGAAATTAATGTAATGCCCTCTGAAATGATGGAAACGAACCTCAAAGTCACTGGGATGGAACATGTTCCTAATGATGACAACTTTTTCATGCCTCTTCCTCACTTCTCCTTGCTTCTCCGGCCTCCAGTCCAACTGTCTACAAAGACAAACACACAGACAAACAGGCCCCATCAGTGGGAAGACATGTGAAGGCATGCTCAATTCTTTGTCTTCTCTTAATCCACTTCAGCGTTTTGGTAAGTTGAGTTTATCTGTCCATGCAGAGTGGGACTTGTTGGAGGTAAAGAAAGAGAACAGGAAGTAGAGTTTACTTCTGTTGCTGCTGCATCTTCTTCCTGTAATCTTTGCTCTTCTTCTTCTTCTTGCTGGCGTCATACTGGCCCTTTAGCTCAAACCGTGCTGCTTCCACGTGGAGTCTATAACCTCTGACCTCTGACTCGTCAATCAAACGCAGAGCCAAAGCCACCGACTCCTTCTGCAGAGAATCACAAACGCACACTGTCAAAACTGTAATGCAACAGTTATACCTCTGCTCTGTACTGTGTCATTCAAAGCTGAGACACAAGACAAAGAAAAGATGCACCAGAGAGTGAATATTGAAATAACGTCGTCAGCTGGACAGAAAGTGGACTAATGTCAATGTAACTTAATGTCATCCATAATAAACATGTTAGCAATATCAACTTTATATGGTGACAATATTTCAGTATTAGTGTATGTCAGCTTCTTCTGGAGTTCTTCTGCCCTCTAGTATGACTTTTGTGCTGCTTTAAAGTTTACACAATTATGTTATACCTCTTTGAGAGCTAGAGTACTTTGGTTTTTGTTGTCAAACAGAGAAAAGCATGTCTGGTTCCATGTCTCTAACAGGGTAAATGCACAAAACATGCATTTGATTATGCAGCCAAAACATAACTAAAAGCGAGAAAAGAAAAAAAAGATTTTTAATATCTTGCTGCAGACAAACTGATGTAGTGATGCAACCACTTTAGACATTCAGTGCGTTTACATGCACATTCCAGTTGGCTCCAGTGAGCTGATTTCTTAACCGTCATGTAAACAAGAAACTTGGTTACCATAACTGGGAGATTACAGAAACCTGATTTCCACAGGTTGGACGGCCACTTTCTTGGCCATGTATGTAATCGGCTTTTTAAAAGTACCTACACGCATGACAAAGACTGCAGACAGGGAAAGTGACAGCAGGGTGAGTGGATAAAAGGAGAGAGAATTACACTGAGTAATGTTTTCTCATATTTAAAATAATAACACAATATTGCCTTTAGACGTGTAGATAAGTTAGTTTCTGCCCCTCTCACTGTTCTGACAGTCAGCTCCAACAAACACCACAGGAAAAAAAAACTCAGGAATAAAGTTACAATAAATAAGGCATGCTTCCAAAATAAGATGAAGGGTCGGAGACAATTTTCTTTACTGACCTGCTGCATGTATACACAGATTTACAGCAACCAGGTTTCTACAACTGTCAGTTCTTTTAAATTAAGACTTTTCTTTTTACCATTGCTTTTAATTAAATATTTACACGGTGAGAAATGAGTAGGTAATTGAGTGAAAAGATAAAGAGAGTGAGATTGAACAGAGTGAAGGAAGTGATCTTAAATCTCGCGCCTGTAAACACGCAGGTGGGTCCAGAGTATAACTGGATCAAAGTGGCCTGCGGACAGACATGTCCTGGTTTCTCTGTAGTGTCCAAGGGTTTCAGATTGCTGTGGACCCGAGTACAGACTAGCTAGAGAGAGTAGATTAAGTGTACTTCTCTGTTTATCCTCTTTTCAAAATAATTGTAACTCAGTTATTTGCTCAACCACTCAGCCTGTTTTTATTTTCCATTTAACTCTTTTAACCCTGATTGTACACTGCACTGTAACTTTTACTGTCCTGTTTATTATTATTATTTTTATTTTCTATTTCACTATTTTAATGTGTATTTTTTCAATTTCCCTATGTTGCTTTTATGTTTAATGTATAGCACTTTGAATTGCCTTGTTGTTGAAATGTGCTATACAAATAAACTTGCCTTGCCTTGCCTTGCCTTAGAATGCATTTACATGTTTTCTCTGATTACCTGCATGACCTGGTTTCTCTGAGTAACCTGATTAATTAAGTGCATTTAAATGTGACAGAGTTAAAGTGCGGATACAGTCCAAAAACAGACACGGTACAAGTGGTTTACACATTTATACTACATTGGGAGTCAGCGTAAATCAAACTTTAGGCATGCAGAAGGACAGACTAACCTTGAGATAGCAGCAGAGGCCGTCTCCCTTCAGATTCCCTTCTTTGTCCTTGTAGAGTTTGACTTTGTATTCTTCAGTGATGGGGTCCCGCATCACAATGCCGCACTTGGACATCAACTCAGCAAACTCGTCAGTGCTGATGTCCGGAGGCAAGCCTGAGGAAAAGGAGACCAGGTGAGAAAAATAGGAGAGAGAAGAGAGATAGGATAAACAGAGTCAGCTACTCGTTGGACAGCTGTCTCCTTGACAATGAGAAGGGGAAAATATTTTAGCAATACCAACCTGACACATAGACGTTCGTGTTTTTATGGTCATCAATATCAAACCACCCTACATGCACAAAAACAGGGAAAAAAGCATTTATCAAAAGATGCGTAAGTACAAACCTAGACTTAGAATTGTACATATAAATCTATACTGTAAACAAGCATAACCACTACTGTAGGAAGGGAGACAGATCGTATACCACCATAGTTAGATACTGCCCTGGTTTTTCCTCTCTGGTTGTTGGTGTTGCTTTACCTGGCTCTGCTTTCCTCTTCTCCCCTTTCTGCTTTGCGTCTTTAGCTGGGGTCTCGTTCTGGTCTGGGTTCAGGGTGGCATCTCCTGGTTTCTCCTTTTCTGAAGGCTTGCTGTCTGGGGCTGTGGGGTCGGTGCTGCTCACTGCACCGTTGTTAGCATCTGGATCTCCTTCCTGAGTGAAGCCATAGTTGGCCTGGTAGGCTGCAATGAAGTCCTCTGTTATCTAGAGAAACAAAGCAAACCTACTTAACATTAACACGGAATCAGGCTCTGGCCAATTTTGCCAAGTTAACACTTTCTATGCCACAGCTCTTCCAATCAGAGTAACATCCTGTACATCACAATGTCAACCAAACTGGCAAAGAGTACACTTTACAATCACCACAACTTGCATAACCCGTAATAAGTGTTGATAAAATACACTCCACACGCATACATTTCAATGTAGAATCATATATATATATATATATACACACACACATATAGACAAATATGATGTGGGGAAACAAAAGCTGAGGTGTAAAGAAAAGTTTTTACTTTAGGGAACCAGGCTTTCTTCTCATGGTCCCAGTCATACACAGTCCCGTCCACTGGGTCAGTGTAGGTGTTGGGGTCAGAGCCGTCCTCATTTCTCTGGCCGTAGAGTTCCTGCAGCCGCAGCTGCTCCATAAACTCTTTGTTGGCATCTGATCCACCGCTCATCTGCAACAAGATCACAAATTAACCACCAAGTCATTACAGTTCAGCGTGTACATAACAGTTGTTTTACGCATTAATGTGGCAAGTCTTTTACACTGAACTAGTGTTGATTTAAAATCCTGCTTTGCCATTTCCTATTTAATATTTCAGTCTTGCAAAGATTAGGATCATTTAGTTACTACTCATCAAAAGTCAGAAAAGAACGCAAAGTGCTCATACATGTAGTAAAATATGCCAAATATTTTAACACCAGACTGTTACCTCATCCCTCTAATTAGAGGCCTTTAATTGAAGTATTTTTTATATATATATATATATATACATACATACACACACATACACACATAGATAGATAGATAGATAGATAGATAATGTTTGTGCATTTAGTATTAGGTTATGTTTACTATGACAGATGTGTCTTAGTATAAATTGTTATAATGTACCTGCCTGTGGCCAAAGCAGCATACAAATATGCCAGTACATGGTACAAAATGTGTACCAGGCAATAGCCAAATGCTGGTAAAATGAACAAGTGTCTGGTGGATTTCCTTCATTCAGCAGCTAAAAAAACAATGGTTATCTATTAAGTAGCTGGTAAAATTTGAACATTCACTAGACATTAGGCCGGTGGAGAAAATAAGTTAATTTTGCAGCCTGTGTGTGCTGTAAAAACAAACAATAAACGACTTTTCTTAGCCTATAAATTATTTCTATTGCCTGCTCCTGACACATGACCTCCCACAACAAAGCACTTTTAAAAACAAGCCATTAGCTACCCAGTCATGTGTTGCTGCTGGCGCTGTCACCGTCATGGGAAAGGTGTCAGCCAGTTGTTTTAATTCCTCACACAATGATTATTGAGAACTGACAGCTTGACTCAATGCTAACATGCTAGTTTGGACATATGAGGATCTGCTGTTGTGTTCGCATCAGGATAGTTGACTGATGTAACACATTTGAGAGTCTGTGCTTAAACGTAACGTATCTGTAACGTTACAGGCAATGTGTTTGTCGAGGTTAGCCAAAATAGCTAATGTAAGCTAGCATTAACGTTACCTTTTACGCCAGTCCACGCAAAATAAAATCTGGTAGGTGCGATGGTAAACAGCCTCCCTCCGTCTAAAGACCCGACCACAGGATAGACTCGGCTCGTGTATTTAGAAAATGTATTTAGTGTTTTAAATTAATTTTACTTTACAACGTTAATCACTGCCCGCTAACGTTTATTGCCCCTCAACTCTCAACATTCATGAGTCCGCAACGACAGAAGAAGTGCTTCCGAGGTCAGCTTCCGAGTGCGCCTGCGTGGAACTGGGAATGAAGCGCTCGATTTGCTTTTATCGTTTCACCGTAGCGTCTGTTTGTTTATTTATTATGTATTTTTATTTTATTGACCGAATAAGATACAAAACTCTCGTAGGGGAAGAAAGGCATCTATCAATAGGTACAATATAATTGTCAATACCGAACAACAAAGAAATAACAACAAACAGACAAGAAAGTGGGTACTAGTTGGAAAAAAAAGCTAGAGAAGAGAAAACAAGACAACTTCGTTTGGACGCAGCATACAGGGGGAGATTTATCAAAACAGAAATTGCCTGGATATATCTTTGATCTCTACACATCACCATCTGTAACAAAACGATCACTCCGCCCGCCGTTTTTATAGACAACGAATCGACCGCATGTCTTGTCCGAAAACATGCGCCGATGTTGAAAGCTAGCTAGCCGAGCTGTCGGCGCTTTTATCCCGTTGCATCCTGTCAGCTAACAGGTCATAACTCATTTAGCAGACGCTTACCTCGGTGCGGCATGGCGGAGGGTAGCGGTAACGTTAACGTCGACGCGGCCAACTTTCCTCCGGGAGACCCGCAGCTGATCGGTATGATCGTGGAGCATCTGAAGAACAGGGGGCTTTTCGACGAGTTCCGACGGGACTGTCTGGCCGACGTTGACACGAAGGTAACGTTAGTTGTCTGAAGCTACCTAGGCTACATCTAAAGTTGAACTTCGGTAAAGCTAATGTTAGCAGGTAACATTACTTATCGAGGCATTAGCATTTAGCTGCAAATCCGTTGCTAATTCATTTGGGATAAGTGCAGCAGTGTGTTCATGTACAGTATAATGCGCTTTGTGTGCTTCGTGCTGTATTTTGACCGTGTTTACATCTCTGACACTGTGTCTTTTCTGCCAGCCTGCCTACCAGAACCTGCGACAGAAAGTTGACAACTTCGTCACGTCGCAGCTGAGCACACAGGACTGGAACCCGTCCATCAACAAGAACCAGATGAGAAACGGACTGAGGCAAAGTGTTGTTCAGTGAGTGTTTCCTTCAGCGGGATTGGACTTCTTACACGTCCTGTGAACACCGTAAAAGGAATAACACTATAAAATGTAGAACTGCTCTGTGAATTCAGGATATATTTGAATAATTGTAAAATTGTTTTAATTTGCTTCCGGAAAGGCAGCCTCTTTACGGGAATCTACAGTTACTGATTATTTAGCAGTCATTTGCTATGACGTGAAATCCAGCCAGGGTGGCAAGAGACCGATTTGATCGATGTTTCTACTAATCATTTCGGTCTATAAAGCCACCAGAAAATACTGGGGACGAAAAACACCCTACAGCTCAAGGTGACGTCTTCAAATGTCTTGTTTTGTCCTACTAACAGTCCAAAACCCAAAGACATTGCTGATGAATTTTCTTTTGGGCAGCTACTTGATTAATCGACTAATTGTTGCAGATCTAGTCAAAAACCGAGTAGCACAATCCTTTGTCAGTATCAAATATAAAGCCCTAACAATTATTATTCCCATTATGCCACTCAGCAGTGTCTTTCACTCTGTTACCATGTATTTGTCATATTGTAAATAGCGTTCATGTACTTACAATGAGAAAACTGTTTTTCTTAAAGCTACAATATAAATGTGGATGGTTCAGTTGTTCCAGTGGCTGTTTTTACCCGAATTTAATGGACACAATGCTATATTGTCAGTTTAATAAATGTTTTAACCTGCACACAATCTCGGCTGCCATTCAGCCGCCATGAGTTTTCTTATGACATGACTGCTCACGTCGTGTGTATATATGTACCAATACATCTGTCCCATCTTTAGCCCGAGGTACCCCTGATATATCAGGGTTATTTAGTGAGATTTAAGGAAAGCTTAAAGATTAATCTGGTCTTCATGTATAAAGTGTGCAGGGCTCCCCTTTTAATGGTGACAATACAAAACTGTTGAAAAGGGCTTATTTAAAAGTAATGTTACTTGAGTTGTGTTTTCTTAGTAATTTTAGTACTCAAACCTCTCAGGAGTGTAACTCCTGTCTGTGTTTTGTAGATCAGGTATGCTGGAGTCCGGTGTGGACAGGATCATCACTCAGGTCGTGGACCCCAAGATGAACCACACTTTCCGGCCACACATAGAAACTGCCATCCATGATTTCCTGTCAGGGGACAGTAAGGAGGAGAACGCCTTGAGTTCTAACTCTGCACCTTCTGAGCAGACAGATACACAGGAGGCCTTGCCTGCTTCTGGCCCTAAAACCCCCTGAGGTCTGTTTTAAACATTGAAGTACTAAGGTTCAAGAATAATTTAGAAATACAGTTTAAGAAATCAGTATTTTCTCTCGCTGCAGGTGCACATGCTGGTCTTTGCTGGTCTACATACAATGTTGTATGGCTGTGGCAACCTTTTAAAAGGTGCAGCGTCGGACAAGAAGAGGACAAAGAAGAAGAGGAGGTTGTTTCCTCCTGTTTAACAGACTAGAGTCAGGAGTGTGGAGCATTTCTGCATTCAAAATGTTCAGCATGAGGTGTTGTTTCATTGCCCGTCTGTGCTGCGTGAAGCTACTGCTGGAGAAGTTGGACAAAGACGAGTGGTGCGCTCTCACAGCTCTGCACAGCTCTGCCTTTTAGAAAAACATGGCATGAACCTGGATTATTATTTTTGATTTTTTATGTGCCATAACAGAGTTTTATTTTACAAGTTGTATATTGTGTACTGCAGATTTCTCACTCTTGCTGTTAATGTGTCTAGACGTTTTCCACTAATAACAGGGTTGACTAACAATCTGTTAAACCTGCAAACTCTAACTGAGAATGACGGGTAAAGTCAGCAGACTGCTTGATTTCCAGTGGATTAGATGAACTAACTAGAGGTATAATCAGGGTGTCAAATTGAATTATTGAAAGATTGTGTTTGTAAATACATATTGTTCAGTATGTTCATTTTTCGTCACATCATGTCCAGTTTCCTTTTGGTGTGTTTATTTGGGTGTATGTGCTTAACTAAACACAGTTGATATTGTGTTCCCCTCTGTCTTCTTTTTCTTATTCTACCCATTTATAGTGTCTGTTTTTATACTCTGATGTATGTAAAGCTGGTAACTCTGAAAAAATGTAAGCCACACAATCAGTTCTTTCTACTAAAGGATGGCTATAACTTTCTCTATTTCCTGTGATGAAAACATCATAAAACAGTACCACCAGGTGGGGTAGTTGTTGTCAGTTACATATTTTAAAGTCAGAATCCACTGAAAAGTATTCCTAGGCTCATAATTTAGAAGCAGAACACCTTATTCTCTCTCTTGAAATGGTTTTGCTGTGACTACCGCTCATGTGCAGGTCCAATCTGCATATTAAAGACAGGACAATAACTATTACTATATGACGAATACAACAGAGTGATGACGAGTGCGTACATGTTGCATGCATCACAACTACTTGTGTTCATCCTGTATTGTAAACTATGCCATTAGCCCTGTAGAGACGTGCATAATGGTGTAAAAAAACATTTTTATGTGGGTCATAAATATCTAATAGCCACCAGTAGTGTCTCTGTCTGTGGGATGATTTCCTGATAGGATCACAGGCAAAACTCAGCAGCCATGTCGCTCTCAAACCCCTGAGAAATCTGTCAGGTTTGTGTGTCCGTGTGTGTCCTCACAGCTTGCGTAACTTTATTGATTCAACTGCTTGTTTTTGTGCAGGAGACTGATCAGAAGTGCAAAAGAACAGTAAAGTGTGTGTACGTATATTTATGTTATGCACATTGTTTTTATCTTGACTCCACACGTGAAAACACACATACTTAGTGTATTATTATGTGTAGAGATAATATACAAATAAACTGTAAAGGGTAGATATAAATACGGTAAGATATATGCAGTATGAACATGTGCAGCAGTTACAATAGGCAGCGCAGGAATACGTTTAAATTACATAATACAGGTGTAAGTACAAATAACGCTAATAGATATGTACAGGATAGACAGTAGTATGAAGGTCAGATATACAGTATTTGGAGGTTATGTCAAAAATGCTTATTGCACATTTAGCCCAAATTTTGCCCGTTTCAAAAACTTGCAAAATAAATCAATTTATTAATGTACTGATTTATTAATTTGCTGAAACTTACTTAACTTTAGAAATTTCTGTTTTTATCGTTCAAAGATATATCGATTAATACAGTTTATAACCATTCGAATGACGTGTGGTCCCCACATATTCTTGTTACCCCTAGTGGTGCTCAAAGAATTTAAAAAATGTGTTGTATTTGAAAAAACAGGCGGTGCGTCTTTACAAAAAGAAAGTCCTGGTAACTCTGTAAGAAATCTGTAGACTGCAGACTGGGAAATCAAGCCAGAACGATGCGGTCGGGTTTTTTAAAAGCTATCATTCCCACAAATGAAATTATACATTCCGCCTACTATGTTGGCGCAAACGTGTCAAGGCCCTCAGCATGTAAAAGCTGAAGTATGTTGAACAGACACGTAAAACCATGCAAAACCAGCATAATGTGGATTAAGATCTGCAGATACCTTTGGATTAAATCTATATCAGTGGTTCTCAAACTTCTTTTGTTATGACCCCCTTTCAAAAGATAAAAAAAAAGTTCATGCCCCCCCACTACAGGTAAACGGATTATCAATCATTAATATTGGGGGTGTAAAAAAATAAGGAGCCCAGTTGAATTTGATTGAAATAAAAGAAATGATTCAGACCAGCTCGATAGCATCGGCAAAGTGTTTTTGTATTTCCATACATAAATCATGTTCATTCAACTTAGTTCCCCTCCATAGTTTTTCCCCGGGTCACCCCCTCCCCCCACCTGCAGTGGCTCTAAGCCCCCAGGATGAGAACCACTGATCTATATGCTCACAGCAACACATACAGAGACAGACATGTTGTTTACAACATAAGGGTCCTCCGTGTGTACTGTTTGCACTGTGGTGCCTATGTGCATTAGTGTGCCAATTTTGATGTGTGTGTGAGTGTGTGTTCGCTGTCTTGGGTGAAGGGTCATTGTGTGGGTGGTCATCAGGGGTTGTGTCAGGGAAGCTGGGGGATGTTGTTTTGAAGCAAGATGTGACAGAAAGGTCGGGGAGGCCCTGTTAGAGTAAGTCTTTCCCAACTGGGGCCTCTGCATGGACACACACATAAGCACACACCCTGTCTTTCTACCTTGACCTCTAACTACAACACACGCTCACACACTTGTTCTCAACCACATTCACTGAAGGCCTCTTGGATGCGGATGAGGTAAACCCCAGGAAGAAAAGGAAGCAAGGGGAGCGGGGAGATTTGTTTGACTTGCATGGAGAAGCTGATGTCATGGTGTCACATGACTATGGCCTGTCTTCTTTGTGGATGTCACATCAAGTTGAGAGGTCATGGGCATTGCAAGACAAAACATACAACTACAACAACTACGCTGCAAGACTTGACCTTACCGTAAAGAAAAAAACAAAGCTGAACTTACCTTGAACTTGAAGAACATCGTTACAACTGGCTAGGAGATACATTGACATAATTATGATATTATGTTGTGGTAAAACTGTTTGATGTGAATATTTTAGCTTACAAATTGACTGAAACACTTACAGTAGGCTAACCAAAATTAGATCTCATTACTGATATCAAAACATATTTTTTAAAAGGCTGAGCTGCCATGATTTGCTTTGATCACAGACATTTTGGTATTTTTCATTTAATAATGCTTTATAGAGCAGATATTAGCTATAAATAAGAGCAGGAGTTTATGCTTTCTCTTTGGTAATAATTCAGTTATAAATGTTGGTAATGTGTTAATAAATGCTCATGAGTTACTCTCTTTCTATTATGCCATCCTGTCTGCATTTATAAGTGTTAATGCTCATTAAATGATGACGTTAGTCTCATAACAGTGGGATTTTCTTCTGGACATGTCAGAGAACACATATGTGGGAGAGATTCTGAATGTGTAGAAAGTTTTGAACATGAGCAGAAAACCTGCTGAAACACAGGAGGTATTAAAAGTCCAGCAGTTTCTTGGGGTTATTTATTTCCCCAAACAGAGACTCAAAAGAGGAGGGAAGGCTCAGCATGTGTGCTGACTCAGAAGGGATTTTTTTAAATTAATAAAGTTGATCTACAGGAGAAAACATATTTAAAAGCAATGGCTTCAGAATGCCTGAAAGCCTTACTGCATTATATTCTATTCATTTTTTTAGAATTTGAATTGTCACCTAACACCTGAATATTGTGTTTCCCTTTATATAGATGAAGATTAACCATAAATTGGTGCAGAAATTTTCACCAGAATGCAGGAAATGAAGTCTTTCATGCTTTTGTCCCCTCCACTGTTGAAACTAAACCTTGCATTTCAGGAGAATTACCCAATAAATTCACTACAATGCTAGATTAGTATCTGGGTTGCCACACAGTTTATGTGGGTACACATTCCCAGATCCCAGGTTAGGTTTGGTCTCTCAATTTAGGCCATGGTGTGGAGGCTGATCACACTTCTTCATTATGGACCATGATTATTGACTTGGCTGTTCATCTACAACCCTGGTGGCGGACTTTTTAGGATTGGGCATTGTGGTGGTGGTGGTGGTGGTGTGGGGGGGTTGGGGGGTGGGTTCTCACCTATGACTCCAACACTGTCAGGGCTGGCCCTGCCCTCTTCACACACTCACTCCTGCTCTCCCTTTCAGTCTGGGTGCTCCTGATACGTTCCTCACTGCACGTCTCCCTGCCAAGAAAGCAGCTGCTAACACTCACACACACACACACACACACACACATACAGGGCTGGCTGGTGGGTTAATTGAGTGTGGATGTCTTGAGTGGTTGACCTTCACGTGCCCCTGCAGACTCCAGAGGCACAGGAAGACCTTATAAAAGCATTTCTACTTCATGAATGTGAGATTTACTTTTACTCCTCTCACGTGTCCCTGTAGGATTTTTCTCTCTCATCCATTCATTATTCACTTGCACGTGCTTTATTGGATAAAAAAAGAAAACCAAACCAGATCGAAGCCCGATCATCAATTAATTCAACGAAATACATTCTGCTTCTGTTGCTTCTCTCTTTTTCTCTCGTCAATGATAAACTTTTGGCTCACAGTGTTGTGCGCGTTCACAGGGCTGCGCTGTGATTGGCGGAATCGCAAACTCGGGCCGTCGTGAACGCGCAGCTTTATATAATGCAGCCTTCATGCCGTGGTCAGGCTGTAGCCCACAGTAGAGATTCCCCTGCAACCCTGCGCTCCTGCTCGTGCTGCTGCAACCCATAAAACAAACAGATAAGAATAAAAAAAATCTTCGGTTGGTCTCAGGCATGCCGGCGAACTTGTATGCTCTGTGTTTTCTGCTCCTGGCATGTCAACAGGTGCTGACCGTGGATCCGCACCACGATGTCCAGGAGAAATATGTGAGCCAGACCAAAAGACGCCTCTCTCTGCAGAGCACAGGTGAGCTCTAACAGCAGGTGTGCTGTTGCCCGTTTGTTAGCCTGCGGTGCACGCTGCATCTACATATTTACAATTTCACTGGTCCTTTAATTGTTAGAAAACATTGATTTCAAAGCCTGTGCAATGTTGCCAAGAGCAATCTCTGCAGGAAGGTTTTTTTCGAGGTGTGACTAAAAGTGGTTGTTGATATTGAAAAGTTATCAAATTGCATATATAGCCTTTAGCCTTTTTCCAGACAGGCACTGGGTTATATCCTAGAGAAAACCTTCAGTACTTTTTTATGCGACCTTTCTGTCCAACTTTAACAATGATAGTGTGGTCTGTAGCATTGTGATTCTCCATAGGCTCCCACTAGAAAATACATGACATATAACTGTTCAGGAGCCTTGGTAATGACAACACATGGGCTACTGTGTAAATCTGTTATTATATTGACATTTAATATTAATGTTTTGTTACAGAGTAATAAGTCTCCTCCTTTAGTGCGTCTGCAAGTGAGTTCAGTTAAAGTGTATGGCACCTCATGGTATTATTTTATCTTACAGCATAGGGACAAATTAAAGTAAAAACCTGAATGTAAGAGTGGAGAAATTATTAAATGTAAGTGCTTCAGTGCAGCAGGGTTCACTGAATGGTTTGAGTTTGAAAGGATGTGAATAAACGGCAGATCTCAACCCTGTGGAAGATTTTGGACCAAATCAATGCTCTCCACCACCATCTCCATAACACCGAATAATATAATATAAACTTTCATCTTCAGATCTCTTTAGCGGTGTTTGTGACTGTCTTTGATGTTCTTTTGTTACGTCTGGCTTAATTTGTGTTTCTTCCTATCTGCTGCACTCAGGTCTCTCTTGCAAAAGAGATCTTGATCTCAGTGAGATTAAATAAAGGTTGTTTATATAAATGAGGGAATATCTGAATGATGTTTATCCCTCCAACAGAGTTCCAAAGACTTGGCAAAGAGCACTAAAGCTGTTCTGGAGGCTCGTGGTGGCCTGACCCCATACTAAGACACTTCATGTTTGTTTTTCTTTTAATTTGTCCCCCATCTGTATATGTTGGACTTTCATTGCATCGTTAAAATAATGCCCACCCACCCTCTGGATAGTTTACATTCTGTAAACAGTAGGCCTATAGCGCGCCTCTCTTCTTTCTCTCCCGCTCTGTTGGAGGCTGTAATTCAATGCTCATCTCCGGACGCTCGATCCTGTCCAAGCACATTCCCTCCGTATCAGCACGGCGCTGCATGACGGCACCTAGAGCTGAGCTGCAGGCTGCACAACATCAACAGACAGTAATGAGCTATAACAGCATAATAACAATCAGTGTTGGAGGAAGTTTTAAGATCATTTACTAAGTTTAAAATAACTAATATTGTAAAATAACTAATAGGCCTACTGTAAAAATATAGTTAAAGGCCTGCATTTGGAAAATCTTTAGTCAAAGTAAAAGTAGGTATAATCAGGAAAATGTACTTAAAGTATTAAAAGTAAAAGTACTCAATGTTAAAAAAAATGTCACCTGTGACTGCTATATGACTATAACAGTAGTAGAGTATTGTTACTTATGCATTAATATAAAAGCAGGATTTTACTGTTGTAGTTGGTAAAGGTGGAGCAAATGTTTAACTTGTTTGTATAAGACTGTAACAAATTATTATTTACATTATGGATTCATCTGCTGGCTATTTTCTCCATTTATTCTCCAATCGATTGATTGTTTGGTTTGTATAAGAAAATAGTGAGAAATGCCGTCACTATTACCCAGAGCCCAAACTGACACCTTCACAATGTTTGTTTTGTCCAACCAATAGTCCAAGCTTCAAAATTATTACACTTAAATAATTAAAAGGACAAACAGTTAACCTTCATATTAGTGAAGCTTGAAATCATGAAAAGTTTTTTCATGAATAACGATTATCAAAATAGTTGCCAGTTAATTTTTCTGTCAATTGGCAAATTGATAAATTGACAAATCGTTTCAGCTGCCCTTGTTTATACTGTTGGGTAGTTTAATTTATAACAAAACATCATATTAATTTATAAAATAATTAGTAACTAAAGCTGTCAAATAATTGTAGTGAAGTAGAAAGTGACGTGAAAAGAAAAAACTCAAGTAAAGTAAAGTAGCCTATCTCAAATTTGTACTCGGGTACAGGAATTGAATAATTGTACTTAGTTAAATTCCTCAGTTGATAACGATACCATATGCTCAGATGAACTTATAATGAACCAAAGACTCCCAATAAAAATCGACTTCATGTAGCCAGGAATAGCGACAATAATCCCCTCAGCCTAAGACAATAAAAATCTCTTCTCCAAAGAATATTTGTATTTAAAAAATAGTAAAAAGTGACATTTGAACAACAGGGAATGTATGTATGTTGTACACTTCAGACACAGACACAAACTGAAATGATATGTTGCTTTTTCTGCAAAGTCGATGACTGATGTTGGACAGTTTCAGCCTCAAAGCAATTTAATTTGTTATAGTTTCTTGTTGCTTTCAAAAAGTGATGGGGACATGTCCCCAGCGTCCCCAGTGTAAATGACACCTATGCACCTATAATCTTGGCGTGTGATGTCACTGTGTTGCACATATTGTCCTCTTTAAGGAACAACAGAATACAACAAAGTGGCACCTGTGATGTGGGAGACACACTCGCTCCTGTGGTTTCACTGTAGGGAAGTTAATACTGATTTCTTTCTCTGTCTGTTTCTGCCTCTCTCAGCAGAGATTCAGAGTTGCCTGGTGAGTTCAGGGGATGTCGGCTGTGGGACTTTTCAGTGTTTCAACAACAACTCCTGTGAGATCCAAGGCCTGCATCAGATCTGTCTCACTCTGCTGCACAACGCCGGACGCTACGACTCACAGGTGGGGCGCAGCACCTCTTGTCACACGCTCAGACACTTAAAAAAGACACTTTTCAAAAGCAATTTGTTTGCCATTTGTCCTCTTTTGCACTGATTGACTGTCTTGAACCCACGCCCAACAGCAATTAAGGGCAGGCTGGGATAGGACACATTTGGATACATGTTTTTATTTCACATAATCCCGTCCGTCATTACAGTCATTTGTGAGGAATGTTAGTTGTATAAGGAGCAGTGTATAGTTATGCATGGTAGCACTGGTTACAGAACAAACTGAGAGGGGAACTGAAATGAGAGAGGGAACAGCTTGTCTACTTTACTAGAATAGAAGCGCATGCAAGAGTGATGCAAGTCTAATGTGTCTCCAGTATGAACAGGGACAGTGATGTCCATTAAGGATCTGCGAGGTTAGGGTTAGACAGTAACAGGCAAGACTACGGTTTCATTCTAATGTGACTGTACTTCCAAGAAGTATGTTTTTACTTTTAACGTTTTAAGAGAAAGGGCTGAGTATCGCTCTTACTACAGACCCATGCACAGCTAGACAGTTACAGCTGCTAAGCTGTGATTACACTCCAAAATGAATGCAAATTTTTCTCTGCGGGATGGGTAAATAGGTAACGGATTGCTAACACATTAGGTATTACAAGTTAAAGATGTGATGTTGGAGGTTTTCAGCTTGTTGTGGTGTTCCTCTGCCACAAGTGGTAAGAAAGCAGCTTCTTTTGTTTGAAGAATGCAGCTTTGATTGCAGCAGATACATTAAAGGATAGATACTTTCTTTAAAGTCTGCTTCAATTGTAGTGGTTACTATAATTATTATTATTTTTTTATTATAGCAACCAAAGGTCTTATACAGCATGTGTGTTATATTAGGATAGACTGATCCATCCTAAACCAATATTTTGATGCATTACTGTGAACACAATAAAATAAAAGAATGTCTTCTTATGTCCAATTTAGGAATTTTACATAGGAAGGGACAGAATTAGGAAGTTGACACACATCCCAGGCCAGATTTGACATGTGATATATGTGATTGCTCAACAGCTTTGCTAACGGAGCCATCAGAAATGTCCCACTAATTCCTCCTCCTCCTCCTCCCAGGGCAAGTCATTTGTGAAGGATGCGTTGCGGTGCATGGCGCTGGGACTGCGGCAGCGCTTTAGCTGCGTAAGCCGCCGGTGCTCGGCTGTAAAAGAGATGGTGTTCTCTCTCCAGAAAGAGTGCTACTCCAAACACCAGCTCTGCTCGGCGCTACGGGGCCACTTGGACACCATGGGAAACCTGGTCCAGTTCCAACTGATGTTTCCCCTTGGGTGAGAGAGACACATGTAGACTAACAAATAATCAGGGAGCTTTAAAAAAAAAAAAAAAAAAGGCATCAGTGAAACCTTCCTCTGTGAAAGATGCAGACAATCTCTGTTTGTGAAATGTTACATCAGGGACTAAAGCAACTTTACATTCATAATTTGCTTATTTTCAGGTTCATCATTTTATTTAGCGGTTGTAATAGAACAGGTTTAATTTTCCAAAAACACCATATTTTTGTCACACTGCACATTGCTGCAGCACCCCTTTTCACCTTGTGTGTTGAACGCTCCGTTTTAGCTACAGAGTGAAACATCTCACTTCTATAATATCTTTGTTGGGTGTTGCACATGCGCAATACCTATACCGCGTTCCAGACCAGTCGGAAGTGGGAAATTTCCAAGCTGAAATATACGCCTTCCAACCTCAAAGCGTTTCAGTTGCATGGTGGTGCGTGACGCCAAATGCAAACAATAAACATGGCTGACCACGACAAACTTCTTTGGCAAGTTTATGCACAGTTAAGCCCTCAGCAGTGCACTTGGTATAAATTAAAATGATGGCCATTTTATTAAAAACAAGCAATAAATTACTCGTTACTTGAAAAGTTACTGGTTAACTATGTATCTTTCTAGCTACATCAGTTGGTAATCCTCAAAAGTCAGCTAAAGTTGAAGGCTATATTTTCAAATGTTTTCACATTTCTGGGAATTTTTAACATTTTCCTGAATAACTTTTGGGTAGAGAAGATGACTTTCAGAGATTGTTTCCTGTAACCAGCTACCTAATAACATTGACAAAATGAAGAACAAGTTTTACTATTTGATACTATAGTATCAATTAAATTTATACTACTTTTAGTTTGTGGTTTACCATTTACAATGTGTGCTTCCATGGGAGCTGCCATTGTTGTGTGACGTCTTTCGGCTGCTACTCCTGAAGTCGGGATACATATTTTTTCTCAAGTAGGAAATCCAACTTCAGGTGGTGTTCCATGGTACTTTTTCTAGTTGGAGGTTGGAAAATTCCCAGTTCCAAGTTGCCTGGAACGCAGCACTAGTTAAGGAATACTAGCCAATCACAAGCAGAGTAGAGCAGGTCTGACAAGCAAGCTAGGGTAATCCAAAACAAAGGCTTCAGCCTGTGAGCACAGCTTCACTTCAGCTGCAATGTTCCCGAACCAGCAACACAACATAGACTGGAGCGAGAGTTTCAAAATGGTAATATTTTAACTGTGCACTGTCTCTACATCACAGTGACAACTTTGTCCACTGACTGCCTCGAGGGTATCTAACTTTGGTGGGGAGGGTGGGGATGAGGGGAGGCAGCAGGCCGATGTCTTGTCACTGTGTGCTGCAGCTCAGTGTGTTTCTCCACCAGTGTTTTAAGGGCGCGTCTGACTAGCTGCTAGGCGAGCATTATGACGCCTGTTACAAAGTGACGCAGATAGTTTTCAGGCAGTTCAGGGCGAGGTGTTTTCTGTGTGAGATTGTAACTCCCTTAGAGGTGGACTTTGCAAACCTATTTCATGCACACAAAAAAGGTATATAACACAATAAACGCAAAGGGAATAAGCCAAAAAGTTACCTCTTTAAAGCAAGAGTTTTGAATGGAGAAATCACACAATCCTTCTCTAACAAAGTTGCAATCATAAACAATGAAATGCACCGTTACTAAAATAATACACTCCTGTTGCAGACCTGGTCTGGTATGACCAGTTGCTTACGGTGGCTAATGTTAGAAAACGTTACACAGACAATGCTGTTACTTGCATTATTTAAAATAATAGTCTGCTGGGTTAATAACCATCCTCCACTTGGCTTACTGTTATTCTGCATTTCACAGATAAATATTTCAGTGGTTTTATCACAAAAGTAAAACACGAAGTCAACAGCATACCTCACCGGGAGGTACCCTGGAAGGCAATAGAGAAAAAAAAATCTAAAAAGTCTGATCTAAATTGTTTTCTCTCCAGTGTGAATGACTTACGAATAGGTGAAAGGTTTTGCCAGGATAATCTTTCTACATTTTTTGCAGTATTTCTTCTGTCCCAACAGACCATACGTGGAGCTGATGAACTTCTTGTTGAACTGTGGGGATGAGGTCCGGTTGTGGGTTGGACGACGGCTGCGCGGGCAGTGCGAACAACACTGGGGGGCGCTGTGCAGCAGCTTTGGCAGCACCTGTTTTCTCAGCCAATCAGACGCTCCACAGCACACCACCGTCCCACCACCAACCGCGACCTGGCCTATCACCACTCAAGGAGCCCTGCAGCAGCCAACCAAAGCAGCCGAAGTAGAGGACAGGAGCGGGCTCAGTCAGGTCCGCAACGCCACAGAATCTGGTCTACCAGAGAAATCCAATGTTACTGCTTCATAAACAGTCAGACGAGTTACACAGAGGTGCAGACAGGGTACGCAAATATCATGCACTTATTACTATTATATCGGTAGAATGAGTAAAAGTAGTGGTAGTAGTTTTATCAGACTATTCAGTGCAGTATTGCTGGCGAAAGCAATGCAACATAACGTATTTAATCTGTTGGGTATTTGTACTATATTGTTTTTTTCTTTACATTTTACTTTGTCAAAGATGAAAACCAATTATCTACCTCACTTCAACATCACAGTAAACCACAGTGGCAGCATCCTTCAGCAAAGGGTGTGGACGCACGCGAGTAAACACTACAGGGAAGTTGTCTCTAGCTCAAGCACAGCTGATGTCTGTTTTTGTATTTATGAGGATTGTTATATTATGCACACTATCAAACGCTTGTAGACAGTGAGGGTGCAGTCTGCAGGAAGGGAAGCACTCTTTGGTTATGAGGTCTTATAAATATGTATTTTTGATGCTCCACTTGAACGATCACATTTCATACAGACCCCAGGTTTCAAGCTATGTTTTTTAAGTTTTTATTTAAATGAATGTAAAAACACATTTGTAAGCATTTTTGATTTAAATTAAATAAACTACAATGATGTCAGTGGAGAGAGGTGTGTTAAGTCAGTTGACAAAAAAGATTCTATCTGAACACAGTTCACTGATTAAACATGTAGGATATCCTGCCATCTACTGGCGCATCTGTGGCAATGCTGCACAACAATGCATCTCTCAATAGGTTGCAAATATTAAACTTTAATATAGAAAACAGATACAGTCACATAGTCTCTGACTCAACATGGCAGATGCACTTCACAAGAATTTACTGGGTTTCTGGTTTCAGTAGTCTGGAGGTCTGATTGGAAAGAAGAAAGGCACACGGTAAACTCGTCAAAAACTGTAACAGCGTCTTTGTAATAACTTTCTGTCACACACACACACACACACACCGATTGTAATTTGACAAATGTAAACAATTGGAGAGTTGCAGCATACTACGGCCTCGACCCTGGTTAGTTCTGAATGCCAGAGGAAGTATTAAGGCCTCAGTATGCTTCGAAGTGCTTTTCTAAAACAGTCAAGCCAACTTCATGTACAAGTGTGAAAGTAAGCCAGATTTTAACGTCTCTCAGTGCACTTCTCTTCTTTTGGCGTCTCTTTTCATGCAGCACCATCAATACCTTTGAGGAGAGACTGTGTGAAAGTGTGTGCGCTCTTATCCTGATTTGTATGAATCATTGCATCGACACCATGCAGTCACTCAAAAGCTGTAGAGTTCTTAGAGAGAGAGAGATCAGGGAGGGGGTGTGTAGCAGCCAGGAGCAAGCTACGACAGTAGGTTTTTCTTCCCGGTGGCCATTTGCAAAAAGTAGAAAAACTATGAATAGGGCTGAACAATGCATTGTACAAACTTAGTTTTGAAGCATGCTGAGGTTTTAAACCTATCACTGTTGTTACATGAAACCTAATGCAAGTTTACTCTTTTTACTTTCGTCTGGAGTATTAAGTGCCTTCCTGCCCATTTTATAAACCCACATATTGTATATTGTTCAAGCTAAAAATGAGGGTGCTAAACAAGATGAAACACCTGACACCGCCTCTATGTGGGGCAGTCCAGTCTCAAGTCTCCATGCAGTCCATGCTTCCACTCCTGCGGAAAACATTACTCCTGGAGGCTGGGTGTGTGCTGCCATGAACTAGCAGCCAGTTGGCTAAATGAAGGGGAAGAGACGTTTCTTGAGGATGTAGAGGACGGTGGCGAAGAAGAGGGCAAAAGCCAGGAAGATGAGCAGCTTGTCTGTCAGCTCCCGTCGGTTGTACTTCAGGATGAGTTTCCTTCCCAGGTGGATGGTTCCCGTCATGTTTTTAAACTCCTCATTGGTTTCCTGCACTGTCCTGGAGGAGGTGACTGTGGTGTGGAAGAGTAGAGGTATTAAAGGTTTAAGAGGGAAGATGATGGGTTAGGAAGTGTTGATGGGAGAAAGAAAAACAAAAGGACTTTCATGGGGAAGAACACATGATTCCCATAAGATTATTTTTGTTTTATTGGATAATGACGGTGGCAGTGACCGACAGGAAAGGTGGGAGAGGATGACATGCAGCAATGGTACACACTGTACCAGGTGAACTACCAGGGCGTCCCTTTAATTGGATTTTGTAGACAAACAACCCTGACAAAAAGTACACAAACACATGGACCAAACAGATGTTTTGTTTTACCCAGCGTGCCGATAGTGTCCTCGGTCTGCTTCACCTGCTCAGACATCATCCTGCTGACAGACATCAGACTCTCTGTGATGTTGCTACTGGTTTCCACTAGGCTTTCTTTGGTCGCCTTCCTGAGACAAAAAACACACACAAAGCAGAACAGGTGATGCACGGTCGCAGTTTGCCAGTTTAGTGAAAACAGCTCTTCAATCCAGTCAAGTAGCAACAACTTGTTTTATTTTGTTATCATTCTGTATGTACAAGTGGACGTTTGTTGGAATGCAAGAAATCTGTGTTTCGCCTGGGAATCTGTGTTTCTGTTTAGAGCATCCTGTTTCTATGAGCAGAGCAAACTATATTTCAGAAACAGCTGAAAATGGCAGCTTTCAAAATATGGATTAGGATGCTTTTATAGTAATAAAGAGACCGTACCAGTGTTATACACATGTATAACACTGGTACGCTATACAAAGGCTAACCAGCCAAGACAGAATCACTTGTAACAGTTTGTGCCGTCTTCGTGTACCTTTTCTTTTTGCTTATTGTTTTAACTGACTGATGTTAATGAGTTACCTATCAGGTTCCTTCTCTGCTTCTTCAGTTGTCAAACTCAGTATGAGTAAACGCAGAGTTATAAAACTCAGACATACACTTAGATTACAGGAGAGTTTGCCTAAAACTGTAGGTAACTGTGGCTGTAATTAGTACTACTGGGATGGGGGTGAAAAAGTGCAGACATATGAGCTACAGATGGGATTAAAATCACAGATTCTCCCGCTAGACAAGTATATCCCATCTGAATGGGGTTTGGATGAACAAAAAAACAAATCACCTGCCAGTTCAATTTACAGTTGTATGAAGCTGACCATTTGAGAGCCTCAGCAGAAATGTACTCACCTCTGTCTGATGCTCTGGTTTTCTCCTCTGTGCAGCAGCTCATCCTTCTCCGTGTTGTCTATGGCTAGTTTACATGCCAGGTTGGATTTCCTCCACGCGGTCTGGTTACTGCAATCCACAGAAGAAATAACAACTTTGAAAACTGTAGTGTCTGTTTTATATCTCTTCGTCTCAGCTGGTCTGTTTAACCCCATCAACCCCAATGAGCTACTTTCATTTATCAGCATCTCGAATGTCTTATTAGCTCCAAATATGGATGCATTTTATTTTCAGGATAAGGTATTAATGGATTGATTATGTAAATAAAGTCAATGATTTAAGGGGAAAATTAAGAAAATACCATATGTCTGTGTTTATGTCAACACACCTCTGCATTTGCCTTCGGTGGCTCTCTGTCTCTGCCTGGATGGCCAGTCCTTCCGACTCTCTGTCCTGCTCTCTGGCCATCTGCTCCAGGTCCTGTCAACAACAAAAACATGTCGAATAAAAACAATTCGCGGTTTTTAAGCAAGAAACCTGTCAGGTGAGGTCTCACCTGTATCCTGAGTCTGAGCTTGTTGAACTTCTCTTTGACCTGAGAGTTGAGATCCATGAGAGCTGACTGAGGTCCAGGACAATCCCTGATGTCCTGCAGGTAACACACATACACATCTGTTATGTATTCACGATTTTATTGGACGAGATTTACCTTCTCTCTGAGCAAATCTAACACTAAAATTAACTAAACATTTCCCCCAATTAAATCACATATCAACATCAAATTAATAAAGTATATGTATGTAGTCTGGTAGTGACATATATTCACACGCCGAGAGGTACTGAAGAGTACTGATTATTATTCAGTTACAAATCATTTAAAGTTAATATTAACTCCATGTTCCGTTTAGGTGAACGCTTTCAAATCTTTATCGATCTGACGCGGACATAAGCGTGAATAAAACCATTAGCGTGAATCGAAAGAAACAAAGTTAAAGTTATTATCATTACAACAACGAACAGAGAAGGTCCTTATTCTTACGGTGTCTCTTTTGTCTTAGCTTTGGTGTTGTGTGCGAAAAACTGGTTGCGTGATGTCTTCACGGACACCTCCCTAGAGCAAAACCAACACCAACAGGAGCTAACTAAATCAATTAAAAGACAAACTACGCGTTTTCAGTTCTTACCTGAATGAGAGCCTTAATTTCTAGGTCATATTTAATAATTTCTTGTCCACAAATTCGGACGTGGACATCCGCAGAAGACGCCATATTTGTTTTTGTATGGCAAGCTGGACGCCCAAAAGACAATGCTCTGCTGAAGGCGAAGCAATAATTGTGACCAATACTTTCTAATAACTTTTTACTTTAGAGATTAATACGAAAAATTCAACTAATATATATTTCTGTATGTATAGCGACATTGTAGATTATAGTTAAAATGTTATCAGCTACAACATTAGTAACACTTATATATTAATATATATATTAATATCATTTTAATACAGATATATATTTATTACTTTGAAATGGGTTTGAAATGGTAATTTAAGTAAATTTTAATGATAATACTTTTTTTACTACTTTTACTTGAGTAAAATTAAATTAAATAAAATTCAGGACAGTATTCAGGAGAGTATTTCTACAATGTGGTATTGCTACTTTTACTATTTTAAGTAAAACATCTAAATTCTTCAGTATTGTTTAAAACAATGTCTTTTAAATAAATAACATATTCTGTTATCGTATGATAGAACAATTAATTGATGATTTAAAAATAGAATAAAGCTCCAGAGCTTCACTTAACAGGTAAGAGTGACAAATCATTTATTTGTAATGTTGCTTTTCCCATTCTCTAAATATATAATTTAGGGGGAAAAAAATAAATAAACTATTCTTGAAATGTTTTTCCGATTTGTGCTGGGGAGCATTTTTGTAGGTTACTTTGTAAGTGATCAAACTTGCATGTTCCAATACTTATCAACACAATGTCAGTTTGTAAAAACAGAACCACCAATGGGCTAGCAAGAGTTTATGGAGTTAAATTTACTTAAAACTTAAAAAGTAGTACGTAATTCACAGAAAGCCACAATGAAGCAATTAATCAGCTTAAACTTAACATTAATACCTTTTACTTGCCTCCCTTCACAGAGGTCAGATCAGCTAGAAATGAGATGCTACTACATGCAGAGCATGATGGTATATACAGTATGTACTGATTGAATAATGCCTGAACACTGACTCACTGCAAAAGGATGTAGAATCATTTTACACAAGACAACCAACAGTTTCCTTACTTACAGTAAATCACATTGGGGTACAACGGGGAAAAAGCGCAACTGGGCTAACAAATATTTCTAGTTTTTTAGCCAAGTTTTTCCAGGAGTAGATGAAAATAGTCTACAATGCTGGTGTGATTCCACAAACATACAGATATGCCCAAAGCTGGAGTTGATAAATAGACTATACATAAGGTAGGATAGTTTGCACTTGAGACAGTTTGAAGCCCAGAGATAAATACTGCATTAGAAGTAAGGTCAAACAAGTATCGTTTAATATCTTACAATATTGTCTATGTTTGTGATTTTTACTTATATATTCCATGTTTACTATTTTTTAATTATCTTTTTATTTTAGCAACTGGAAAATGTGCACTTATATGTTAACATCTACATTGATGTATGGTCAGTTGTGTGGAAATGAATATTTCCTGTTTAATTCAGTTGATGATAATTCTTGTTTACCATCACATATTATAGCTCTTAGTTGTAAATAAAGTTCAATAAATATTGTACCTTAAAGTACTTCCACAGTGGCCTCTCAAACATACGTGGCTTATATGTTTGAACATTTATATAAATCAGTATGTACACTTGAGTCAGGATGGGGTGCTAATGGTTTTATTATTTTGATATTAAAATCAATAAACATAATCAGACTATTGTGGTTACAAGCAGAGCTGTGGTACCAACTCCTGGCTGATACAACAGAGAAAGAATGATTTAAAAAAACAAGAAAGAAAGAAAGAGAGGCACAATAACACAACAGAGATTCAGGGCAGGTGTCCGCAGGATGTCGAGCAGCCAGAGACAAAAACTGTCAGAAGCTCTGAAACAGAATGAGTTGTTACAGTACAAACAAAAACAAACAAAAAAAACAAAAACAAAAAACCCCACATCTTTTAGATTTCCATGCCTGTGCATAAAGCCACCCACTGTGCCTCCAAGAAAAGAAAAAAACAAAAAGTATAAACCCAGCACAACATTTATTACACAACATAAATATAACAACTGTCAAGATATTGTATTCGAACAGGCATATATGTGAACTACAAATATAGACGTCATTGCTAAAGAGAGGATCAAGTTAGTTTCAGCAGGATACACTTTCTGCAGGTTTTGCTTCTTTATGAAATTATAATCACCAAGAGACCTATTATAGAGCACTTAGCAATGAAGTACAGCCTTCCTACTGAGACTGGGGAGAGGAACGCACACAGGACTAACTACAGAAAGATCCCATGCTGTTGATCTAATCAAATAAGTTACCATACAAGACCAGAAGCTTCATAACAATGGCATGTAGTCGTGGAGCTCAGGATGACCGATACCACCCACATCCTCTACATGTTTTCTTATTGTCTTGAAATTGAAAAACAAACAAAAAAAAGAATAAAAAAAGAAAACAACCCCAGAACAGATGCTTTAGGATAAACTCTTTTTGTTAAATATCTCTCGCTCCATGCATTTTGGCAAGTCTGGAGGGAGATGTAAATCATTGCAGTGTTGGATGATGAGTTGGACGTGTGTAGATATGGAAAAGAGGGGTTTTGTTTTTAATCAACTAGAATGGGTTGTTGTCGTTTGCTTTAATAATATCAGTCTGCAGAAGAGGAAACAAACTCTCCTCTCATCACTCATTGCAGGGGAGGGTGAGGGGTCTCTGCCCACCAGCCTTTAGTGACCCCTGGCTTATCTCAGGGGTTCCCTGACGAGACAACTGCGAACCAAAGCCCTTCTGAAAAAAAAAACAACAACAAAAAAAGCACCCAGAAGGAGCAAAACATCTCTGGCGCAGTGGTAAAGTTTTCCCAGAAAACTGATCAATTTTTTTAAAATTTTCCCCACCAAAATTAGAGAGAGCAGGCGAGCCAACTCCTCCCGGAGCCGTGACAAAAGAAGGATCGTGTCAAGGTGAGGTTCTCTTTGCTGACTCAATGAGCCGGTTTTAGGGCTCTATCGCCCCTTCTAACCGCGTCAAAACATCCAATGACAGAACGCTTTAAGGGCTTCACAGACAACGATGACTCAAAGTCACAATGAAACTGCAGATCTGAGAGCATCGTGTTTCCTTTAAGTGACATTAAGGCAGAACATCATGCAGAGAAAGTATAAAATATGAGGATACTGAAGGGCAGGAAGGCAAGAACAGAAATGACTGAAGACACTATGTGTAGTATTTCTATGGGTTGTTTTTTTTTTGTTAATTTATTTAATTGTACCATAATCAAATTATTCTGATGACACACTGTGAGTTTTGTTTATGGACAAATCTGGCGAAAATCTGTGCAGGCTATTTTTCAGGTTGTAAATATCTTTGGCCACACTAAAGAAATCGACAAACTGCCCTGTTCATCTTTCTCTTATGATGTAAAATCACAGCCAACAACCGGAGTCTCCGCTGGTTACAACAGGACTCCAGGAAGTCACTGCCCCACGCCAAGAAATAGTCTAGTACATAACACCTGTAAAACATTTTAACAATCAAACAAATTAGATATAATGTGTTTATAAGCATTATTTGATGATTGTCTTCATAACCATTTGCCATAGAGTGGCAAGATTGTACAAAAATCTTATTTATGGTACATGATGAGGTCATCTTAATGACATGATGAGTAAATCTAATAAAATTTTTTATGTAAAATGTTTGTATACAATTTGTATACAAGGACACAGGGACTTTCAGTTTCATTGTGACTCCGGTTCATGTGAAGAGTCTCATGTGAAGTCTGGGACTCATGGGGATACCTGCTTCAGTGGAAAAGCTATAAAGTCTGGTTTAAACAAACTGTCTCCTTCACATATTCATTTACAGGACGAAACAAATAAATATCAAAGAAATGGTATGAACACTGGGATGAGAGGAAAAAAAGTCAATAAAATATAATTTAGGAAAAACAAATTCAAACGTGCAACATTTGACAGAGTCAGAGCATAAATATTAAACCATAATATTAATTTTTTTTTAAAGGTTTGAACACACAAGTATTCATGATCTTTCTCGATCCTGGACGACAAGTGTCTCCCTCCAAAAAAGTCTAACTAAGGAAGTAGAACAACAGGAAAAGCTCCACCAGACACTCGCGTCTGTACAATCCTACTGAGGAAGACTAGTCTACATTCATCAGCAAAGCAGCAACAGCAGAGTTATACCTCGCTATGTCAGCATACAGCAGTGCGGCAGTCAGAAACACGAGACTGACCAGAGTCATCAACAGAAGGAATTGAATGGCTAAGACAGCTTTTTAACTCTGCCATGTTAGCACCCAGCCACAGACAGATTAGCACCACAGTTTACCTCCATGCTCAGTTTGTCGCTTCATTCGCAACCCGTGACTCAGTGTCAGCACTGACTTCAAGGAGGGTCTGGCACTTCATAATAGCAAAGTTAAGAAACGGAAAGTTCTGTTTTCTGCTTTTTTTCCTTTTTTTTTTTTTCTTTCTCAAAAAAAAAAAAATGATCTCAAGAGGCAACAACCACAGAAGAAGAATACATTGTAACTGACTATAGGTAAAAAGCAGGCCCAAGTCTCCCGCTGCCTCAAACACAGTGGAAGTTTGCTCATCTCTACACAGACACACCAGCGGTGATAGCAGCAGCAGCAGCAGCCGATACAGAAAACACAATAACGTGGCGTAGTGGGCAGAGAAAGAGTTAAAAACAGAACCAGGTTTCCCAAAACATCATCAATTCAGTTTACAAGCATTTATGCTCTTCTTCTGTAATACTTTAAAAGGGAAATCCTATACAGAGTTCGCCTTTCTGCTGTTAAAGGCTGATTGTTATACAAAATGTATTGATTTAGGGTTAAAATTAGGTTTCTTTCATTTCATTTTTTGTACTTTCAAGTTTAGGTTTTGGGAAACCCAGCCCCTTGTTCCTGCAGGGAAACCCCCTCCAGACTGACAGAAGGTGCAGACTTGTGTTCTCATATATTTGATTAAGGCACCTGGTTCAGCAGGCATCATATTCAAAGTAATGTTTTTTTTCCTTGTGTATGTAAAAACCAAGTGCAAGGTGAGTAACACTGTTGGTTTTTTGACTGTCATAGGAAAAAAGGTGTGAAAGATAACCGGGGTGTGTGGTAATAATATACTGTAATTGTGTCACGGACACTCTAAACCAAAATCTAAAGTCTTATTGTGCTCATTCAATAGCAGCAAGTATGAAATCATTCAACTGAGAGTACAGTGAGTGAACGACGATGGAGACGCTTTCCGATGACTGGCCAAATTATTTCCCAATCTGCGAAGAACTCCAGACGTCACTCGATTCTCTCAGTGCTATGCAGGGAATAGGCATGCAGAAACATCATTCCCACTGCCATTTTTGTTTTGTCACAGAGTACATTTCTGTATGTATCTACTTTACAAAATGTGGAGGGCAGTAAGCAAACAGCCTCTGAAGAAGAGGTGTTTTTACAAGCAACGAGGGCAGCCCACATAGGATCAAACAAGACAAGAAACATTCAAAATAACTCCATAGAAACTCAAAGCCAGACTCTGAGATCTGATATCACATCGAGCAGGAGGTGAACACTTATCATACAGATCCGTAATTTCCTAATGACCTCCTAAGAAGTTTACTGGAAACAACTACTGTGTGTATTTTGGTACTAATTATATAGAAAATATAAATATCCTTGAAAGAACTGCTGAATATTGACATATTTTCACTGATAAAGTTGTTGTTGGTGAACATGTTAGCAAACAGTCTGATTAATTTGGCGTCTAGTGAATGAAAGTCCAATATTCACTATTCTTTAAGCTCCGTTTTTGGGATCCACCACCTCTCCTGAGGGAAATATCTTTCACCAGCTACCATTTTCGTTTTCTGTCTGTTGTTTGGTTCTGGACAGGTGGGTGTTTTTTCTACAAAGAAATACTGATTAGTGCAGCTTTTAATTTTAGGTTTGCCTGTAGACAAATTATATATTTTTGCACTTGACTAAAATTGGAAATGATTAACTAGAAGTGTATCAACGAAACTGTCTGTCAAATGGTTGCCTCTTATAATGAAATTTCACTTATTTAATTCAACAAAAAAATATTTTACTATTTTATTTTATTACACTAGTCCTAATACACCAGAACATGTGCATTTATTTTACAGTTCTGGTGAACATTTTGTACCTCCCAAATGGAATAAAGATCCTTTAGGCAGTGATACCAAATCCATGAGTCTGACTTTTACAAAAGAAATAATGGTATGTTTAACAATAACGATCATACAGGTCATTAATACAGAAATCGCCGTTCTGTTGTTGTTTAGAGCAAGAATCAGTGTGAATCTTCCTCTGATTGGTCCAACAGAGACAGTTAAAATCAATGAAAAGGATAGCGGGGGGGGGGGGGGGGGGGGGGGGGGGGGGGGGGGGGGGGGTGTCTGGTCTGATGACAGTTACTGACAACAATAATCATATGGACAGTGCTATTTGTGAGTAAATCTGACTACAGATGCCATTTTATTTCTTGGACTATTTCTTGAATAATGACAAGTAATCAGCACCATGTTACAAACCCCACTTGGATCACGGACAAGAAAATGTAGATTGTGTATGTTTGAATACCGATTTGGAGAAAGCGGAGAAACTGTGTGAATTCTTGTATGTGTGAAGTTTTTTTTTTTTTTTTCAGTTTATGTTGAGCATTGCACTATATTGATTGACATTGATAATTCATAACACACACACACACACACACAGAATATTTTGTACAGAGTAAAGAATGGCGACAATAATTGGAATACATAAATATATTTTCTTTAGATTTTATATGTCATCACATATGTCAGATAGAAGAACGATATTACCCTGATTTGCTGAAGAAGAGCTTTATGGATCACTTAGCTTTTATTGGATAAGAGTAGCACAAAATTACACACTCTATTAGCTTAACATCTGACTGTATAGGACTTATGTCATCAGAAATAAAAAAAGAATAAAGGAATAGTTTTACTGGCGTGGATTTTCGCTCGTTTCCTTGACTGTTAAAATGCCACAGAGTCTCCTGGTTTGAATGTAAAGTTGCACAGCTTGCACCTATCATGTTAAATGTAAAAACCTGTGAGGACTCTTTCTTGAACCAGCCTCGTGATCGACAACAAAACACACATGTCTCTCTTGTCAGACAATTCTCCGTCAACCAGCGGCCCTTCTAACCACTGTTGACCCCCTACCAGACTTCGGCCAAATCATAGCTGAAAAGAAACGCTTAATATTGTCCCAAAAGACACAACTGAGCTCAATTTTTCAGATATGTTTCACCACGTCTGCTGTTTCAGTCAAGGTTGTTTTGAGCCTATCAGGCTGAATGGTTTTGTTGTTGTTGTTGTTGTTGTTGTTGTTGTTGTTGTTGTTGTTGACCGTATAATGGCAGAACAATGTCATAAGCCTCGGGCACCTTGCCAATGACACGTCTGCCATGTTATTTTTGTTTGTGTGTAAGTGAAAGGTTATTTAAGAAGGCAATAAGTGTCCAGATTGAGTCTCCATTTGTAATTGGCTTGCCATACAGTACAGTGATATAGTAACTTCCCCCAAGGCGGCCCGGAACAACATCTTTCAAACAGGCTCTTCCTGGCCGCCCCAGGCTAAACCTCTCCTCATTAAGTCACAAGTAGAAATCAGTTTACAAATGATAACAATATAGCTCTCTGGAGAAATGTGTCTACACTGTACATCACCCTGAAGAGGAAGCCAAAGCAGAATCAGTTTTTCCATAGGAAACCTCTACTGAAGGCAAATGAATCATGACACCACGGGGGTCAGCATCAGGATCAATGTAGGGGCCCTGGAATCAAAACCCTCTGGTTTTTTTTTTGTTTTGTTTTTTAAAACCACACTGGGCTTCCCAAAGCCAAGAAATGATACGCTCTCATACAACACCTCATATCATTACATGGCTCCAGAAACATGTAGATCTAACCCTCGCCAGACCATACACCTATTCCTTGCTAGTTTATAGACCTAGCCAAGTCAGGTAATAGACCTATCCTAGCAAGTAGTCGTCAAGTACACTTGCAGCATTCACACTAGGCCTTTTAGCAGCAAATGGAAGAAAAAAATGCTCTTCTTTTTGTTTGTTTTTTTCTTTTTTGGACAAAGTGCTTTTGTTTTCAAACATATAAGATAGAGTATTCTATACATATATCTAACATTTATAAGATACATATTAACTATTTACAAAAATGAATCACTACTAAGAAAATAGCTATGGACGGTGGGGGAGAGCAAGTCATTAGGCTACAACTAGACTAAAAAGTCAAATAAGAATCATGGATACTCATCATTCTAGTTTTCAAAAAAGCACCAATTCTCCCTTTTTAGACAGAACAGAAAACAGTAAAAATATATATATATGTAGCACTAGCTGTTATTCAATCCCACGATACAGAAAGACTACGCCTCTGCATCACCATCATCATTCTGTGAAGGAGTTCTTTCTTCACTTGAAACTGACCTGAATTCAGCCTCGTCAAACATTCAGTTGTTTCTTTGTATTTGCCTGCTAGAATTTAAAAATTCCCGGGAATGGCAGCGTTTCCTCTGAGGACGCAGCAGGGAGGGAAGCATACAGGCGTCATGCAGTTTTTAACGGTTGGACACGCTGCCAATATGTGGCCTGGTCGTGGTAGCTCTGTGTGTTTTGATGATCAGAGTTATTCTTTGCGGCTGTGTCCGGCCAGGAAAGCTGTAAGCTGAGGACCAAAGGAAAGGCCAGGCAAATACAATTCAGCAATGCATCCTCGAAAGGCAGCAGAGCCAATCCCAGGAAGTGAAAAATTCAACCGACTTGACGGTTAAGGAGTGAAATAAGATTGACTGGCTGCTCTTTCAGACCCTTTTCCTCTTTCCTCGCATATGCCTTCTCTCAAAAAATATTTTGAAACCAACAGGAAAGCTAGCAGGCAGCTAAAGTACAAAAATATAACTTTAACAAATTTTTTTGGGCGGGGTTTTGGGGTTTTTTTCCTCTAACTTTCTTGACGCAAGGACAGGCTTTAGAAATGTGTCATGCTTTAAAATGAATCATTCTCATGAAAAGTGGCATTTCACCGTTGATATATATCATTAATGCTTCTATATACAGTACTTTAAAAACACAATTCTGTTAATATTTTGTTGATGAACTAAACTTTATCTACATACAGAAATAAAACAAGTGACGAAACATTTTGGTTATTGTTGCTGACATTTTGACACACAAGTAAAAATGTAACATAGCTTATCTACTAGCGCTCTTGGTTTTTGGCCTAGATAGCGCCATTAACACAAATAGCATGTGGAGGGAGGAATCAGTTCAGGAATGAAGTGCTTGCTAAGCAACAAATCTACTGGAGAAGCCCACAGATAGGGTCATTTTTAGATTTAAAAAACATGAATGAATGTTCCTTTTCTGTACAGAATTGGACCCGAGCTAATTTCACAGTTCTATGAAGTTCCCTGACCCTCCCACATTTCTTACATTCAATACGGCGTCAGGTAAGCTGTGCAAAACCTTACTTTAACTGGCAGGTCGCCATTTCGTTGCATGTGTCTTTGGTACAAAAAACAATCAAAATATAGTGTGCAAATATTTTTTGTGTAACTCTAAACGAAAATATCTCTTCCCCCCCCGCCCACGATCCCTAAAGACAGAGTACCAAAAACCAAAAGTAATCTATTGCAGAGCCCTCCTATGTACACAGACTCTGTGGCATCACGCAACGAGAGCTTCCATTTTCTTTTATGTACATTCAGAAGATCTTTAGACAACTGAAATACACCACAAACCCCACAGGTGTCGCCCTCCTCACTACCAATCTCCCTCAGTGTAAAGTAGTCCTCTCCTTGGCTGGACCTCAGAGGAGTTCTGACCAATTACCTCTTCTCATTCAGTTCCTCTCATGCACACACACATACACACACACTCAGACTTACAGGAACAAGGCACAATGAATAGAACTCTGACCAAACACTAGTATGAACACACCAAACTGTTAGCCTGGTCATCTCTACTGTACAAAAAGGGGAGCAGGTGCCGTTTTTCTTTCACTGGGAGACACTTTTATATACAGATTCCTAGAGGAGATGGATCCCTAGTATTGCCATCTCAATCACCACCATCATCTTCCTCACAATCTGCTCCCATACTGGCAAAATGCCAGTTTCACCCAGTCCAGTTAGAACCAGCACAAGGCCAAAAAGCACCAAAACTACATGCACTTCCTCTCCACATGGTCAACTACCTACTGTTGTTTAAGTCAAGGTTGTCAAAATTAGAAATTAAGCTTCCTCCTCTATCCAGAAGGATGTCTGACGCTTAATTGTTAAAGTCTAATTTTAACTTTCAGCTTTTACTACTCCTAACTCATTCGTTTAACAGCAGACCTGATTGGCAATCAGGGGATGGCATGAACGTATTTAGGCCTTCAGTACAAAATATTTTCTGTCACCCCATAACGCCTTGGAGCGAGCTGCTTTTTTTTTCTCTGCAGCTGTCTCGGCAACCAAAGCTGTTTTCATCAAAGTACTTTACTGAGTAGGTCAATTTAACATAATGGAGTTCATTTTTGTTGCCATGTGAGGTGTACCTCATCTGGGAAATGATAACTGGAACGTTTTCAACCTCTGTTGGTGTCTGACGTGTAACAAGCTATGGTCTGTTATTACAACCTCAAACAAATTGTGTAAAAGTATTCCAGTGGTTACACTTGTGTGGCTGTCTCTGTCTCAGCCCTGAAAGCAGTCCTTCAACAGAACTGACCCTACACAATGCTATGTTAAACACATCTAATAATCACCAGTGGATTCAGGACGTGCTATTAGCTATACACCTAACCATCCCTTGCTTTTACAGGCGCTTATCCCAACAGACGCTCACAATGGGTTGGGAGACATTGACGCACTGACTCTGCTCAAAGTGTGCAGAGACAAAAAGCTAGGGTGTATGCCATAGAGGTGCATGGCTAAAACAAGCACACATACGTACACACAGGGAGTGGTATGTGTGTATGTGTGTGTGACTAACAATGTGTATACACTCTGGGTTGGAGGGGCATGCAGAGGGGAGCATAGTTACAATGGGACAGCACGGTGGTAATATTTAGTCCACTCCTCTCAGTGGACCGCGGGTTTGTCTAGATTTTGGAGGTTGGGACTCGCAGGCCGACCAGACCGCCGGTGGGATCGCCGCGTCCTGTGTTTTCCAAGATCTTGTTGACGAAGTCAGAAGTCTGCCCAGCAACAGGTGGTGCCACTGCACGCACAGAGACACACAAATGAAAAAGAAATGTTAAGACATTAAAAAACGCCTTATGCAACCTACTTGTCTCAAAAAAAATATATACAATGACAGTATGTTATAGCAGCTACAGCAAAATACATGTTATTATTGTCATTAGCCTACCTGTTCAGATTGAGCAGAATTAAGCTTTTTATCAGTTTCAACAGTTTCACCACATTATCCCTTTTTCAGATTAACAGGCACTTGGACATGCTTGAAAAAGTCATTAATTGCATTTGTGTTATTTTCTGATTTTAATAAGTGTTCACGATATGACGCAAAGGAAGAGTTTATCTTCTCTGCATTGACAGTAATCGAGTGATTTACTGTCTTAATGCTAGCTTTATTATTTCTCGTTATCTGCTTTTGTAGTCTGGGCGATTAAATGTATTTATTAATTTAGATCATTTATATTTAGATTATTGTTAATGTTATTGTGAATGATAAACATTTATAAATCTTACTTTCATGACTAAACATATATTTCTTTCTCACATGTATTCTTTTCCCTTCTTTTCTATAAACTACATATTTTAATGAACTCTCCTCTAAGATAACATTTTAAAGTTTCCCACACAGTCAAAAAAATGGCTATGGAGTCCCTGTTTGCCTTCATTAAGATGTGTATATATTGTATTATTTGATCATCTTCAAATGAAGAGCCTTTAACCTTCCAGTGTCTGAATTTCAAATCCTTTCCTTGATGGTAAGCTCAAGTCAATTTGAACTAGACAATGGTCAGTAATAACTGTTGGATGTTTGCAGAGACAGGAATGAGTTACAAACAACTTAGTTAAGATACAAATACTAGTCATTTCAATTAAATGTAATTTCAAGTACATTTTTAATCATGTTTTACATGTACTGTCTGTTTTTGCTGACCAGTCAGGTTTAAATCACTCCATCTTCAATTCTCACCAAGTGTTTCCTGGATGAGATGCTCCAGAGTGTCATTCATGTTGGTTGGACGCGGAGAAGAGTCCTCCACACGGGCCACGATCTCCTCCTTGATGGTGTTGATCACAAACAACAGCCGGTCTACAGGAGGACGCACAAACAAGCATTAAGCACAAAAACATTACACGCTTAGAAGCATAAATACAAAAGACTGATTCAAAATGTAATCATTGGTGATTTGAACAAAAATAACAAAAACATATGTCACTTGTTGGTGAGAGTAATTTTCAATGATCAGAAGGTTAATTCTAAATATGGCAAAATAGATATAGATTAAATAAAATGCAATAATAATCATCATAATTAGCATAATAAGCAACGTACCGTACTCTGTGCTCAATCCCCAAAGCTTCACCTTGTTTGCTTCATACTGTGCCTTCTTTTTTAAACGACAAGCTCTGCAATAACACCAGATGAGTTTAGTAATGCATAGCAGGAGAGACCAAATAGGGACTGGGAAATAAGTAATGCTGCTCTGAAAAACCGATGTCTTGATTACAACTACACTCTGAACGACACTCATGTTCTAAACCTTTTAAAAATTCATATAGTGTGAAGGCTCAGCGTGTGTTCGCACTGAATACATGTGCATGTTGTACCTGGATGCCAGCTTGTTCTTCTCCTTGCGGGACCGTGGTCGCGCGGTGAGCGGTAGCTCACTGACGGGGGTCAAGTCACTGATCACCTTGTTCAGTTTCCGGAGCTCGGTGCCGATCTGCAGCAGCTTGCGTGGATTGGGAGTCAGGTCTTCCACGTCGGTGCGGCGAGACTTTTTCAGCATATATTTTCCTTCATGACAACCAACAACAAAAAAAAAGCCATTATAGAGAACTCTCACATCAAATTCAGGATTATGTGTGTGTGTAGGAAATGATCTGATCATCTGCAACTCAATAAGGAGTGTAGCACAGGCGCTGCCAAAAGTTAGCATTCAATATAAACAATTGTCGCTTCACATTGGAATAAAAAACAACCAGCCAATTCTAGGTTCTTTTTGAACTGTTTTTTTATTGTGTATAAAGTTAACATTATTGGATTTATGTGAAATAATCTCTGATCTGAACAGTAAATTAATCACAATCATTAATCCTTTCACTTGAAACTTCGAGCAGCCAAAACTCTTTGTCTTTTCCTCTCTTAATTTTGAAGAGCTCAGGCACATAGAGTGGGAGAATCCATTAGAATTTATCCACGTAATGTAAATTCTTAGCATTTAGACATTCTCTCATTGTTTTCAACAGCAAACAGATTGTTGAACTGTAATTGTCTGTTCAGTCAAAGCTGGTGACACCTGCAGTGGATCTAAAACTGGTCTGAGTTCAGAAATGAAGAGATGAATCACTGTGTGTTGGGCCGCATCCCCTTCGTTGTGACTGAATTCTCAAATGCCACAAGCTTGAAGTGCTTTTTCCATTTTGAAAACTGTTACTAAATGAACACAATGCAATATGAGCCACTCTCTACATACTCAAACTAATTTAATAAACTATTTTTCAAAATTAAATATATACAAATATGAATGCAAGAGAAATGCCTTGCTGCCTGTGCTTTTCATTTCCAGTGTTGTTTAAAAGGTGCAAGTCTGTGCCTCTCATGCGAGAAATGAGACATCCTCCTTTCCTTTATTTAACATTTTCAATGTGATCATTTAAAATGTAGTATCACTGCAACATGCTGTGCACACCTGCTGTTGTGGAAAACCGCCACAGTCCTTATGAAAGACTCTACAAACAGACATGATGCATTTTATGACGTGATCCAGGCAGTGAAATTAAACATCAAAAATAAAATAATACAACAGATTATTTAATTTTTAGCTTTTGACTAAGCATCTAGTGACTTAACGACTTAGTAAGTCTTAAAGCAAGGCGTTTATCCTACACTGCCAGCTTGTGTTGATGTTTTGCTATATATATATATATATATATATATATATATATATATATATATATATATCTGTAGGTATGTTTACCATGGAGAGGCCCGTTCTTCTGGTACAAGTTGCTAGGCAGCGTGTGTCGATCCCACTCAGACGGCTTAAGCATCCGTTCCTGTTTGGAGGGGGTGAGCTGCTCGCTGTACTCCCAGAAGTAACGGCGCTTGCCTCTCTTCCGACTGGAGACTCCTGCTGTCAGGCCTTTAATGTCCTCCATCAGCTCCATGTCACAGCCTGGTGGAGGTGGGAGAGAATGCGAGAGGGGAAAAGGGAGGAAATCAGAAAAGGAAAATTAAGGTGAAAATGCAGACAGGTAATAAAATAAGTAACAAATGATTTAAAGAAGGACAAGCCACTGATCGTGTTAACCAGAAGCAGGAAGAGGACGGGTTGTTACCTGGCTCAGAGAAGGCGTCACTCATGTCGTCGTCCTTGTCTGCTTCGTAGTCTTCATCCTCCTCCTCATCCTCCTCCTCCTCCTCATTCTCAGACAGCTCGTGCTCGCTGCCGAAACCCTCATCGTGGTCTTCATCATCTAGCTCCAGCCCATCTCCTTCCTCCTCTTCTTCTGCCTCTTCCTCGTCTTCCTCCTCCTCGTCCTCCTCCAGCAGGGAGTGGGCTCTGCCGGCCAGCTTGCGGCTCAGGAACAGAGAGTAGTTGTGTTCCTCCTCCTTTGTCTTCTCCGTGCCCTCGACAACTGGAACGCCGCCAGCGCTGACAAGCACGGAGGTGCTGCCCTCCAGGGCCTGGCTCGCCTCAGCCAGTTGAGGCAGGGTGGCAGACCAGCCATCAGGCATCTCAATCTTCACTGCCACCTCTGCCCTCCTCTCAAAGCTCATCAGGCCGCCAGAGCCACTGACTGCACCACCATCTGGTCCCACCAAGATGGCGCACGCTGAAGTGGAGGCCTTCTCGTCTTTGGGCTGGGAGAGAGGTAGAGGGGGATCTGGCCTCTCAAAATCCGTCCGGGGTGGCTCCTCAGGCTCAGTTTTAGGCACAACGCTCACACGGACTTTAGCCTTCCTCACAAAGTCAAGGCCGTGAGAAGTTGGGGCTGCCATCTTGGCTCCTCGCCCCTGGGGCTTGGTTTGAGCTTGGCCATGGTCCTGGGTGAGACTGAGGTGGGTCTGGGTCTTGGCCATAGTCTCAGTGCTGGAGGGGACAGGTCTGGTGGCTTTTTGGGAGCCTTCGGGAAAATCTGGGAGAAGGCTGTGGGAAGGACGGGAAGAGGATGTGGAGCTTGGGGAGGGCCATGCAGAGCTGGCGCCTGATCCATGACCAGGGACCAGGGGCCTCTTACTGTGACAGGGAAGCTGAGACGGCTGAGGCTGGAGGGCAGGCAGGGTCAGGTCCGCAGGGGGGTATAACGCCTCACACACAGGCTGCGAATCCTCGCTGTTGAGTTGAGCCAGTGTCGGGGTTTGACCAATTACTTCCTCGTCCTGGTAGGGACTAGAGAAGTCATCCAATCCAAGGAAATCCACCTCTTTAGTGCCCCAGATGTCACAGCTGGTCAGCCGTGTGTATCTGTCAAACACAGAGACATGCAGCTCTATCAACAGGGAAAGCTTTCGTTGCCTTGTCATCATATATAACTTTGAACATGTAACTGTATCCTGTTTTTGTCTGAATATGAATTTGTACAATATATATGAATGAGGTGTTATGGTAGCATTTTTCCTTGCGCAAATACAAGAATCAAAAATCACTATAGGCTTGACTGAATTTTACAAATGTTTATTACAAAAAGTGAATCTATAGAGATATATATTTCAATTCATGTTAAAACTACAATGCATCATAACATAACAAACACAATATAGTAAGAAATGCTGGAATAAGCCAAAATATCAAAAGTGATATTCAAAATGATCAGATCGTGATCAGAGAACGTTCTGATTGTTAAAAGTAACCAAAATGTATTAAATGTTGGAAATAAGATTAGACTAGGTTTAGGTAGACTATAATAACTAAATTATCCCTAGCAAATGCAGACTATTGGAGAAGACTGACCAGAAAACAGGAGAACCTCTCGCTGCAGTCTCAGAGAAGATCTGAAATCCCTTCCTACTATGATCAGTATTCTACTTTGCTGAAACCCATGGTATGTACACACACACAAATGGCTCAAATAAAACTGCGCCACTAAAGTTGGCTCCGTTTGTAGTTTCTCAGCCAGTTGTCAAAACATTGTAATTTATCATTTTGGTGTTCTGGTCCAAACTGTTTTGAGTAGACTAGGCTAAATGCCCAGTCTTTGCTAGTAACTAGCATTCCTGCTTGCCCCTAAAGGAGAAAACCACAAGGCCCTTTGACCAAATATAAGCCCCTTTCGTGCAACTTTCTAACCATAATTGAATATATGTGAAACTATCATAATCATTACATTTTACAATACAGTTTATCTAACGTTTAATTGGTCCAGAGCTGCCTCATTGTTAAAGATAGAAAATCAATAAAGAGAGGATGTGATGAGCACATGTTGATGCAAATGAACATTTTTCTCCCCTATTTTCTTTTGCATCTTTGAAATTCACAAAAAAACAAAAACACAATGGGTGCAAACAGAGCTGCATTAGATGATTAAGTGATTAGTCCATGGACAGATATGTAATCTGTAAAGAATTTTATCCTAAAAATAATGAGGATGTGCTGCTTTTCTATATCAACTAGTGCAGTGGCCATTCACAGGCACCAACGTGAAGCCTCCCTGCAGTGCAGTGCTTGTTCAAAATGTGCGTCTCACATTGGTTTCACCTACAGCTAAGACTGAGCAATAAAACAATAATATAATTTTCCTCAATAACAATTTAACAAATGTTCAAAAAATTTTGGTTGAATTCATTTGACTGACGATTGAATTAGCACTTAATTTTTCTATTAAGATATTTATTTTGTTGAGGAAAATGTACTGAAAAAAGATTTTACTTAATTTTACTCATATATGTTTGCTGAAAAAATGTTCTACCTCAGATTTGTGAAGTGATCCACTGTTTGGCATCAAGTGTTTGTTCTGACTGTAAAGAATAGTTTAAAACCACAATTAACCATCTGGTTTCACATAAACTTTCTTACTCAGGAGCAAAAGTCAGCCTTTAAACTTATAAGAAATAAGGTTTTGACATTTATCATGATAATTATCGATACCGGATGATATGAACATTTTTATCATGATGACAATTTGGCTATAGCACCCAGCCCTACAGCATTAATAAGCAGCATTAATAACACTGAAGCAACACGATAATGGCGGAGAGGATGCTAGATATTGAGCGCTTCCTTAGAACTTCATAAAACTATTACAACTCCGTTTCAACACATTCTAGCGTTTCTAGCGTATATCAAACCTGCGTGATGACAATAACTCCGTTTCAACAATTAACTACCACAGCAGAGCATAAGCCCTGCCCCCACGAGCATACCCCACTCTCGCTGTTGCAGAGTGGAGCGTCTCACGCCGTACTGTAGGTTATTCAAGTTTATTCATTCTGAACGTGTCGTGTGCCCAAATTACACCAAATGCAATGCTGCACTCCCTTGGGTCCGCAGCAACAAACCCACCAATGTGAGGTCGATTGGATGAATGGTTCTCGACATGATCAAACTACAAACACACACACACACACAGAGAATCCTGTCATTGGAGAGATGTAATGTGAATATATTTGGACAAAACAAGACATGTGAAGATGTCACCTTAGACTCCAGGAAATTATTCTTTTAGTATTTTCTGATATAATATGGACTAAACAAATAATCGATTAATGGACAAAGAATTCAAAACATTAATGTATATTGGAAATAATCTAAATAAAAACTAGCCGCAAACAGTGAATGTTTAACATCACTGTAGTGCATTCGCCATGTTAGCTGTTAGCAGTAGCTAGCTGACAACACACACTATCCCCGTGTGTGTATGTGTGTGTGACAGCAATTTTGTTCATTTCCTCTTTTCAGCCTCCACTTGTATGTTCATGATGTAGAATCACAGTCAAACCTCTTCACACCACAACACACAAACGGATCCAAGAAGCAAACAGGGGGCTCCGAGGCTGTCTTAGTACTTCATCTGGTAGTTACAGTTTTGACACCCACACAGACACGGCTTTAATCTCTTTATGACAGGAAGGCTTGCCAGATGAAGAAAAACAACTGTTTGGTTAAACCACAGTAAGGAGCAAAGGTACCTCAAGGACACACAAATACAATATGACTTCTGCTGACCCAGAAACACACTCCACAAAACATCAGAGCTACCAAACAGCAGCGTGGGACTAATCTGGACAGTCAAGGTTGTAAAAGAATGACTCACTTACTAACCAAAAGATAAAGCACTTTCCTCAGTCTGCTTGAACATGACCTCAATCAACCCCACAGCAGCAGATTTTCACAACCCTGCAACAGCCAGCACTACTCCACCTCAGAATTAACAGCCTTTAGACTTGTTGTCTGTCAGCCGACACTCAACATCAGAGGAGAGAGTACTCAAACTATTTTGGCAGCAAAGCGTCAGGATAGCTGCAGGACAGATGGAGCATCACCTGCAATCTCTGGAGACTGCGGTAGCCAGCTGCTTTATTGTTTACTGGCCCTCTTAAACCACTCCCTGCCTTCAAGCAAAACCACTACCTGCTTCAAATCATCTAGCCCGTCTGGGCCAGACCGTGATGACATGCCTCAATGATGGTAAACTCAGCTGCTATTAAACCTTTAGGCACCTGTCCCATCTCATAACGTTCACAGACTGACTTCTCATCTGCTTACAGTAAAAATCAGACGTCCTGAGCCCACATGACGGAGGGAGCCACAGAGTACAACCGCTTCTACACCAGAATCCTCTTTATTGACTTCAGCTAATCCTGAAATGATTAGCACAATTCTGATAATCGATTAAACATTTTATCAAGCAAAAATGTCAAACATTTGCACGTTTCAGCTCAGATTTGCTTTGTTTTATATCATTATTAATTCATACTTTTGGGCTTTTGACTGTCGGTAGGGAAAAACAAATAGACACAATCTTGAATTCTGGGAATTTGCAAAGGGCATTTTTCAGACTAAAAACATTTGCCTGCAAACAGCTGACAGATTAATCAACAATAAATATGTTGGTGAAGCGCAATAATCAGCTAGGGGTGTAATGGTATAACTTTTTTAACAGCACACCAGCAAAAATATGCACCATATATGGATTTGGCTCTTGCATTTTTTCTGGTATGGAAAATATTTCAAATGTCTTGTCAACTAGGACAGCAACATTTAACAAGTTGTTGTTCTGCAAAGAACCCAGTTCACTCAGCGGATGTCTTGAATTTTATTTTAAAGGATGATGTCGGTATTATTCTATATCTCATTTGTCACCAAATCCCATAAAAAGACCAAAATCAACATCATGTGTTAATCCGTCTCGCAATCATTTCTGACTTCCCTACTCTGTCTGTGGCTCTCAGCCCGAAGCTGATTGGTTCCCACAAAAACAGTCTCTTAGAAACTCTTAAAACAAAAGATGCTATTTTTATGTTACAAGCTTCACAACTGGCTAGTAGTGTTGTAGTACTCGAGACTGGTCTTGGTCTCGAGACCGGTCTTAAGTCCACTATTTGATGGTCTTGGTCTCATCTTGGACTCGACCGCATTGAGGATTTTATTTTAAGACCAGTCAAGGCCATAACTTTGGCAATATCAATAAATTGCTTTTTCATTGTCTGATTTATTTGTTAACATCCTATCTTTGATTGGATGTAAAACTTATTGCTTCAAATGCAACCAATAACCCTAATTAAAAATGTGTTGTTCTCTGTAACAACTGTCACCCCTCACAGCGATGGTAAACATGGAAAAGGAGTGTTGAGGGTCTTGGTCTCGACTTGGTCTCAGACCCTAAAAGTCTTGGTCTTGTCTCGGTCTCGATAAACTCTGGTCTTTGTCTATATTTGGTCTTCATTTGGGTGGTCTTGACTACAACACTACTGGCTAGATACAACCTGTCTGTTTTATGCAAAATCATCTACAAACTAAAAGCGCCCTCCTGTAGTTACTGCACAATCCGTTCTTAGGTACTGTTATGCATAATTCTTGGCAATGTAAGCCACCTTCAACTTTAGAAAGGTTAAGGAGAGGTGAAACACGGTATACTTTTTGCATTTCCTTAAATCCATCAGTATGTTTTCATGTCTTGTTTACTTGCTGTTTTTTTCTAACATGATCTAAAATAAGCTAAAGCACATAAATAAATAATCCAGTACCTGGTGAGGTCTTCCCAGTAGGAGTCCCACTGTTCGAACGCTGAGCCGCTACAGACCGTCTCACATTCGCCCAGGTTCATGAGCTGATCACAGCCCTCCATCTCCTTGCCTCCGTCCCCGACCCCAACCATGCTGTCCCTATAGGGGCTCTGCTGGTGGGTCATGTCTCGGTCCTGCAGAGAGGAGAACAACATGGAGGTGAGTGAAGCAGGTGGTTAGAAGATGTCCCGTATTTAATTCTAGTTAGTTTACTCCTTGTTGTTAGAGATCTAGTACATTGGAGCAAACACATTAGTGGTGTGAGTCTGCTGTTTGACATTAGATTTGTCTGTGTTCTTACAGGAGACATAGGGTAGATAATGTTTTATTTTACAAAGAGTAAAAGAGAAGCCATTAAGTTAACCAATATCTGTGCACAGTGAAAACTAACTGGAGGGCAGAAGAAGATGACCTCCTATATGCCATCATCCCATTAACGTGTTGCTATGGCGTGAGAAATTGATAGTGCGGCAGTGAATCATGATTGTTTAGACTACAGCGGACGGTAAATTGAGGTAGACACCTGCAGCTGACAGGGGGAGTGGTGACAGGTGAGCTGTCTGTTTAAAGCTGCCTCCCTCGCCTGTGAGCCTGGCAAATGTCACAAGGCTGCTAAACAACTGGACTCAGGCCTCTCTGTTTTAAATGCCACGCTGTGCTGCTGAGCTGACAGCATGCCAATGTTTACTTACAGTTTGTCAATGGAATTTAAATTCATACACATTCACTCACTTACCTAGTTTTACTATGAATAAAAAACACTGCTATGTAGTTTTATCAAAAAAACATTGGAAATACTGATAGGAGTGAAACATTTTTACATGCAATTCTTGTTTTTGTACTTAATATTAAGTTTAAAAAATTCACAATAAACTAAATATCATTGTGTCACTTACTGTTCTTTGAATTAGAATTCGCTCTGGTCTTTGTTGGGAGCTTGTGTGCTGTGTGTAATCTAATATTGTTTTTCGATACGGGTGGGGATACTCGTGCCGGGCTGAGCTGTGAGCGACAGTGACCACTCAAGCCACGCTGACACAGTGCTTGTGTTTTTCCACTGCACAGCGTGTCAAGGTAAAAGATGCTGTTTACCTTGATGGTGCGTTGGAGGTGAGATGAGTCTCGCAAGCCACATTAAGAGCCTGTCGTCTGGAGTTCTTCATCTAGCATCTCACTGTGGCTGTTTCTGCTTGGACTATATTACATGCTGCAATGTTAGAAAATTATCTGCTGACCAAATAGCTCAGAATATGTCTATATCTTATTGTGTAGACCTGTTTCGGTGAAATCCTAATTGCATTTCCTACAGGTGCTTCAAAATAAAAGGATATGGCTTGAGCTTTTTAATGTGAAGCTCCAGCAGCAGTAACTTCACACTGCTTGGATATGACTGAAAGCGATCAGCAAACCAGCCTCCATCCTCTGATGTTACAAAAGTACTGAGAATTTTAATGTTTGAAGTTACAGTGAAGCATGAGACGCATTTTTGTTTTACAAAAGCCAATTAGAGGAAACCCTGACAGCAATTTTGCACGTAACAATAGTTGAAATACCTATTTACTCATGATCCCACCACAATAAAAAGGTTATTATATGTGATGCATATTGTGATGCAAAGGGAAATAGAAGTTTGACTGGTGATCTTTAAACTGGGGTCCTTCGTTCAGATGCAACTCAGTGACAGCACAGCGTGAGCAGCTGCGACTGATCTGAAAAGAAGTGAGGCTAAAAGGATGGTGAGCAAGGTCTGATGCCTGTCTGTAGCAGAGCCTTGGTGTTTGTACAAATGTCTCGTTGCATAAACAGGTGTGGGTGAGCATTAACTGTGCCAACAATTTTATACTGTTAGGTTAAATAATTTGTCATAATATGATATTATGTGTGTGTGTGTGTGTGTGTGTGTGTGTGTGTGTGTGTGTGTGTGTGTGTGTGTGTGTGTGTGAAGCCACTCACCAGTTCGTACATGAAATCTGGGTCAGAGCTGGTGGCGAGCAGGTCAGTGCTGGTCAGGGCCTGGTCAGCAAACGAGTAGTTCTGAAAGGCGTCCCCAAAGGGAGGCTCCATCCCACTCACACTGGGCTGCAACACAAAAAACAGAGAACAGAGAACAAACAATAATAGAAAATGTAATCGTCACCAAAACCAAATAAACCTTTATTCCTTTGTCTTTTGTTGTCATCCTTCCTACCTGTTCTGTCTCACTCAAGCTCAGTATTGTATTCATTACCAGCTGCGACAACATGTATTGTTTTCACCTTGTGAGTCTGTGTGAGTGTCATCAAGTCAAAATGTGATCCTGAGACACCTACTGTTGCAGGAACTACTACAGAAGTAGTTTTGAGTACTTTGCCAGGTGGTTTTATGTCTGTCTTACCTTGTCAGGACCAGTAGTCCTCATGTGGAGAATGAAATAGGGCTTAGGGTTAGGCTGTCCACAATGAATGGAGCTCAATGCAATGTCCTGAAAAGGATAGCTGCGTAAACCTGTGTGTGTGTGTGTGTGTGTGTGTGTGTGTGTGTGTGTGTGTGTGTGTGTGTGTGTGTGTGTGTGTGTGTGTGTGTGTGTGTGTGTGTGTGTGTGTGTGTGTGTGTGTGTGTGAAACAACAGAGTAGAAGAACAAAACAGAGAGAACAAGACCTGGTATGGGATCTGGGAAACAGGAGTGAATCAGTTATTAATGAAAAGAAGGCTAGTTTGGTGAGGGAAGATAAGATGACGTACTATCAAACACAGTATCTCCACTAATCTTGTTAAGCAGCATGTTGGATTAAAGAAAGAAGTTGTGAAAAATACACATATAATACGCAAAATAATATAATATGCAAAAACTTTGGGACATTCGTAACAATATCTCAGGACAGTACAACAAAAATGTAACAATACATGAAGATTTGTGTAATGTATGCAGAAGTCTGACATTAACATGTCATGTCATACATTTTTTCACATGTCACTGATCCTCCTAAGTACGATTTGTCAAAACGATAGCGCCACAGCCGTGCAAGATGCAGTCACAAAACGTTATAGTTATGTAGTTGAGACCAAAATGAAGGAGTTCAAAAAATGGGTGTGGCACGACCCGAGTACTCATGTGATAATGCCTTCGGAGTACTCATGTGTCGGAATGTCAGCATGTAAACGGACATCACAGCTGGTGTGATCCCATCACAAGATGGTCTCCAGTTATTTCTCTACTCACTTAGTTTCCTTAGGAAAAGATTCTCTCAGTTACTAAACTATGTGTCATTATTTCTGCAGATTTATATTAGAGGAGTAATACAGCAATAGTAAATTCTGCTTATGTTTTTACAGCAAATGTTTGCAGCTGACAAATCGCTAGCCTCATAATGTCTGGTTGAGGTATGTAATATAGCCCGACTGATACTGAAATCAATATATAAGCCAATTGTAATTTTTCAAAATATAAAGATATAACATAAAAAAATAATCTTGATACAGATCTCTTAAATTAATTGTGACTTTGGTAAATACTTAGCAAACATTTTCAGTTGAAAAATGCACCTGTCAATGCTCTCTGGTGGACAATCTTTGTAAAAGTCACTTTTTCTACCTCAAACCTAGTTTGGCATTTCTGTACAGCAGATTCTTGTTACATATTGGCCGACATAAAAACTAATACAATATATCTACGATAAATCTAACATTGGCTTGACTGATTTATCAATCTAGGTGCTCAATGCACAGGTGCTCTCAGCGCACGTCAGCTATGAATGAAGCAGATCACTGTTTTCTAGTCAACTTCAAACTGGAGATGTAGCAGTTACATACAGTAGTATATGTCACCATACAAGCCTCCAGGACGCCACACGTGTTCACTACAGTATCTTAAGATTTAGCAACAGTGGCAAAGGGAAAGGGTTCAATTACATTTGTTAAAATTATATGACAAGGAAGCTGAAAGCGTAAGTGAGTTGGCCCAGCTATATATATATATATATAAATAATAGCTGCAATCATAACTAACAGCATATCTTGATGTAAGACGCCACATATTGCTGAGTAAGAGTCTCACTGCAGTATATATAATATGACGTAATGATAATGTCATATACCAGGAGCAAAAGAGAAATCCACGAAAGGAATTGTTGTAAGGGCATAAAATCTATATTTTGGCTAAATGTGAGTTATCACTATACTGATGATACTTATGTATGATTCCTATGAATATACATTGTTTAACTGATTAATGAAGGATTATAATAGATGTATTGGCTTAACAGGTACACATGCACTTGATGACTATGTAAAGATTGGTTCTTATAGAGTACAACTACACACAATTTGGTGCTTTTGTTTCCTCCTGGCATTTTTAGATGCATAGTACATTACACCATTTGCAGTCATGTGACCCAGACGACGCTCGAAATTCAGAATGGCAAGATCAACAAGATGGAGGAAAGTTCCTACTGTGCTAGTTATTGTTTACTCACTGTATCGCCCCAATCAACATGCGTGTGAAATCTTGAGTCGCACCAATTCATTATAAAAGTTAACCTTTGAGGTGTTGAATAATGGCAAAAAGTTGACCTTTACCTTTTGGGTAAGAAATTACCTCACTGTAGTTTGCTATTAAACATCTGTGTGAAATTACCTCATCAATTCTTGAATTATGACCAAAAAGTCAAGGTCATTTTGAGGTCACAGTGACCTTTGAGTCAAAAGTCTCACCATCTTACTGCCTGACCAACTGTTAAATATGGTCGAGTTACGGTCACGGTGACCTTTGACCACCAAATTCTAATCAGTTCATCCATGAGAATAAGTGGACATCTGTGTCAAATTTGATTAAATTCCCTCAAGGCGTTCCAAATATATCGCATTCACGAGAAGGGGACGGACGTCAAGTCACAGTGCCCTTTGGCCACCAAAATCTAATCATTTTATCCCCGAGTCCAAGTGATCATCTGTGTCAAAATTAAAGAAATTCCCTCAAGCCGTTCCTGACATATCACATTCACAAAAATGGGATGGCCAGCCAGACAGAACACATAATTCCTCTGCCTGATGCCGGCATGGAGGCATAAAAACACTTAAGAGGGCCGAGATCATCTTTCACCCAAAGGCCGATTGCGTAGTGCTTCTATTAATTCACAGAGATTAAAAACATGTGAATCCAAAATTATGCTCGGACACAATACTCTCTGTCATTTAATACATATTTTTATTAGGATCCAGAGTTTACATAGTCCTTTTCTAACACATTCGCAGTTGACCCATCTGCCCCCAGCAGCTGTTGGGATGTAGCATCTACAGACGTCACACACTGAACGAACGTCAGTCACTCGTCTCCTTCAACACTGAAAGTGTGTTTCACATCTCTTGATACTGAAAAGCTGAGTCGGTCAGATCAGTTTTGAGATATAAACTTTAATTCCTGCTGGTGTAAAGTTAAAAATTCACATTTGTATGTTTGGGGTTAACAACATCATGGTTTTTCATACCGTTTCAGACATTTCGTCTGATTCCATACAGATTCAACAGCCACACCTGTGTAGGAGGAAACCTGTCTCCCTGTGTGTCTCTTACCTGAGGCATTGCCAGACAGTTGCTCCAGCGGGGGGAAACCTCTGGGTCTCTTGTCCAGTCCCAGTTGTGTGACGTCGTCTGATCAACACAATAAATGACTTCTAAAGGAGACGACGGCAGAGTGCTGCTGGATGCAGACTTCAAGGCTGAGGGTGGGGGGGTGGGGTCAGTAACTGGGCTCAATCTGGTGTGGTCTATTGTGGTCCGGTTGGGTTCTCTGTATTCACCAGGTCTGTGGTAGAAACAGAGAGTGCAGAGGGCAGAAGTATAAGCATCAAAAGAGGAGGAAACAAAGACAGAACCCACCAATAATGCGCACGTGCATTTTAACCACAGCTGCTAAGCTTGTTTGTTTCTCTCACACCAAACTGCAGGAGGATGAACTGTGAGATATGAACAGGTTCACAAACACATCAAGAACATTTAATAGCTATTTAATATTTAATAAAATGGCACACAGAAAAAAGCAAACATGACATTAAGGACTGTGAAATCAACTACAGCTGAATCCATGAGTCGACTAACAGAAAATTAAGGGCAGGGTAGGTAAGTTTGAGAAACTGGCCAGAAACTGCTGGATTTTGAAAGTATCCAAAACAGAAACTCCCACCCCCTCCCTTCTGGGCTCCTTCCAAAGCCACGCCCCCAAAAACATGTGAACGCGCGATGCTGCAACCGCAGGAGGACGAGCACAGCGAGCGGAGAGCAGCAGCTCACATCAGGGGTAAGAAAACATCTAACTTTATCATTATGAAAATAAACAACTAACCCGGCTGTTAGTACTCACTATCAAGCCAGCGTGTTATTATTGGTTAGGTTTAAAAGGACTGACTTTGATTCAGTAACGAGCTGGCTAGCTAACTGTTAGCAACAGGTAGCTGTGCTAACAGCTGCGGTAACATTAGACAAAGCTAAAAACAGGCTGATACACATTTTCCCGTTTCCATCAGTTACACTACACGAACGTGTATTTCGTGTTAGACTCATAACATGTACGTTGTTTTGCATGTTAGAGCTTCCATGGTGACAGCATTATTGTCTCTGATGAGGACTGCACCCCAGAGCCAAGCACAAACCGGGACAGGCCCGGGGTCGAGGCGAAGCAAAGGAGGGAGGGCTGCCGGGGTCCGAGAAAGAAGAGGCAGGATGGGGAGGACGTGGTGCAAGGACTACAGACAACCGATTTTTATACTGTCTTTTTCAGAGCACCTAACTTTTTAATATGTATTGGTGTATAAAAACAGTTTCAACAAATATGACAAAAAGTGTTTCAGAAGCAACTTGCCTTTAACTGCAACCAATTTTGATGATCAATTAATTGCCTAAAGTAATTTTTAAAGACAAAAACCTATCACTGGTTCCAGGTTCAACAATGTGAATAAATGCTGTTTTTCTTTATCTTTTATGAAAGTAAACTGAATGTCTTTGGGGTTCAGACATAAATATAATCGGCAGATTAATAGATAAAAATAGAAACTAATGGTTTGTTCCAGCCCTGAAATCAACTATTAAACTTGGGGGCAGTGGAAACAAGTTGTGAACACAGCATATAATCACATTTTAATGGTGAACTTGTTAGTAAACAGTTGTTTATTTACACATTCAGCAGTTACAAAGCACAAGTATTATTCATTTGGAGTCGTGTTTGTGGACAACTGGAGAAAGTATGTGCAGTTTTCACTCTCATAAAGCTGTTGGTCTCTAACAACTCCTGAGGGAAATATCTGTCTTTTTAGCTGCTAAATGCTTCACTGTCTTCTCCAGCTAGTCACTAACTGTGTCTGCTGTTTGGTGCTGAGCAGGTGTGTACAGTGGATTTTTAAACAGCTGCCTGCTGCGGCTGAAAACTCTGCTGTGAGAGCAGTGAGGGTGTATCAAAACAATACATTTTGGGGCCGGAGTGCTAAACAATCAGTTGAAACTCGCTATAAAACTCTGTGAAGCTGACGGAAGCTGCAGTCAGGTAATAATTCTCCGTAGGTTCATCACACAGAGAGGAAAAGGTGTTGGTAAGGTTGCAAAAATAAGCTGTAGAAGCAGACTCACAACAGCATTTATAAGTTGGGAATTAAACTTTTTCATCAAAAACTTTATCTATCAATGTCCTTCCACTGACTGCCAGCCATGCAGCATCACCCTTCCTCTGCTGCTTGTATTACCTCACTGCATAAACAAGCATATACGGTCAATATTTTCCACCTTCCCTTAAACTGGGCAAACACTGAAGAGGTTCACAGGTCAAAAAAGACAATTCATCACCGCCCCCTCTTCATTGAAATAGGGAATGAATATAATTTGCTACATCGCCTACGGATTTCAGATGCTAACTGGTCACTTTTTTTTATTATAGTGTGAATGAAACTGAAATTAAGCAGAATTCCCCTTTATTTTTCTTTTTTTAAAACATCCCTTTCTTCAAGTACCAGTTTTTCTAAACTATAAACCCATACCTTTGTTTGACACATAAATATGTCTGTGTCTTTAAAGGAACACATCATGGGAAACACAGTCCCAGTGCTTCTAAAAATGCAGGACTGTTGCCTCCAGGTCTTCCTCTGTTTACTGATAACTGCTGGATGGGAGGCTAGTTCTTCTGTCTCCATCTCTAGAGCTGGATCTAATGTCAACACAGCACTGGGACATTGTAATCTCTTCTTTCCTCCTCTGTCCCTCTTGTTCAATTCAGCTTTCACAGACTAAAGCCCTAAAATATACTATGGTGTTCTGGAGCCCGTATCATGCAGCAAGATTAGTGGGTTAGCCAGCAATCTTTGGGTTGGTTAAAGGTTTTCAGGTGTCATGAAGCTGGCTCACATTTTACCGGGGTCTATCACCATGGTAATCTATGCTGCACAGCTAACCTGCACTGAGGCATGTTGAGCTGCCAGGATACTCCCTCAGAACTGCTTGTCAGATGGTCGACATCAGATTAGGGAGAGCTACATCCAACCATTTCTGTAAATTTCCGAAACCAACAATCCGTCAGCCCTAGTTGGACAGTCGGTCTTATGCACTAGTTCTGATCAAGGACAAAAGCCTGGAGTTCACATAAAGTGACAAGTTATGAAGAGCAACAGACTTTTATAGGTTAGTAAAATCACTTTATCTATTGTGATAATTGAGAAATATAATTTTTTGCAACCATGTGTTCAGTCCGGGTTTGGAGAAGGTCGGATGAGTCTTACAGACCGGCAATAGATATTCAGTTTACAATGATATAAAACAGAGAAAAGCAGAAAATATTCACAATTATGATGAAGTCACTAAGGGAATTACTTTAAAGTTGAATGGATTATCAAAATAGTTGTTGACTATTATTCAGAAGATTGACTAATTGCTTAATCGACTAATTCTTTCAGCTCTAAAATGAAGTAAGAAAAGAGTTTTATTAGTATTGATCCTAATGCAAAGGCAGAGATGGGGGCGTCTGGTAATGAAGTAAGGTTTAAATATTTGTCCGTACTTGAAATGGCTTGCACGATGCTCTTCATTGTCATTTTGCCCAATCAACATACCGAACCAGTAAGTCCATTAGTGAAGAGCCCAAAGCAGCTCTGTTTACCCAGGAGCGGCCGGAAGTTGTGGTGAGAATAAGCTTCTGAGAAATCTGTGGTGCACTCCAATCCCTGCCCCCCAAAATCACGTGTTTGGAAAGCACCCACTTTTCCGAAGCCCAAGTATCTCCCCACCTTCATTCAGAGAGCATCTCACTTGTTGTGAGTCAAGCGAACATGAAGCTTATCCTTAACTTAAAATTTTTATTTATGCCCTTCATCCTCCGCTTGCACTTGTTTCTTTCTCTTCTTATTCATTGTTCTCTCACTTTCCGGCACCACCTACCGACCGCAACACATGCACTGATCGTTGGTCCCTTTGCTGCTTTTGCATAGCAAATAAATGAGAATCTGCTTAGAGACATGACCCCCGCAGCGAACAGCTGACTTGCGATCGTAAACCAATCCCACATCTCTGAGGCGAGCGGTGGACAACATCACTTCCTCTCACTGCGTGCTGACAGACTCAAGTGAACTTATCACCCCTGAGCTCTGTCTCTGTTTATACACACTCTGACACAGGAAGTGGCACACATCAGTACACAGTACTAGTACAACAGCAATGGTAAAAGCAACACCTTCACAAACACCAAAGCCCATGCAAACACTTGTGTCTATGCACAAACACACTTTCTTAATGACCAAGAGCATATTTGGAAGCTCAGCCTCTGAAATACAAATTGTGATCATTATCATATCTCGATGTGTACTTCCTTCCTGGGCAGATGTGTCTGGTTTCACTTGTAGCAGAAGCAGAAAAAAGAAATACAAGTCCTGGGCACAACAATATCACTAGCATTAATCCAGACTTTCTGCTATCCCACAGGGAAACAGAAAGCATGCGATTACAAGCAGGGATCTTACAAACATGCAGAAAATGAGTCACAACGCTCCTCACCTCTCACGGCACAGCTGCACTGAATATTTCCCAGTAACAGAATTTAATATAATCCAACTCACTGCTCAGTAGCTGACACAGGCTGTGATGTAGAGCCGGATATTTATGACGGAGCCTGACAGGCCTCGAAAGACTGGAGCTGAATTTCTCTCTCAGACGTTGGTCACCGATGAAAACCTCCCAACATTAGATGTTTTCTTTTAGCCCTTGTACTTTGGGATTTGGCTTGGTTTTGGGTCACAACAGTGTAACCTGTGGTCTTATGTCAGGGTTCAAAATTTCAGATCTTCTCCAAGCCTACTTTAAAAGGTCTTCTTTTGTCCTTCTTAAGTCTACGACAAACAGAAAATCCAGATACATAAAGCAAAGTTCTCTACAAAGATAGATAAACGATGAATGATGAAGACAGAAGTTGTTCAATAGGATAGACTTATTGCAGCTGATGTTTACGTCTCAGAACAAGTGCATAGGATAGACAATTTTAGTTGAGAAATTACTTGGGATCTACCAAACTGTCATTTCCACAAAACATAAATAAATAAATATAAAAGTAATGATCAGCTGGATGTCAAAATACATATCTTAATAAAGACACATTCTCTGAAACACCGTTCTCCTGTGCTGCGCTCAACTCATGGCTTCACTATCATGCAAACAGCTCACATTCTCCACCCCACAACATTGGACGTGATCCAAGTAGGCCAATCAGCAGTGTCTTATTTGAGTTACCTACTGACACCAGTGAAGTCCCTGATCCCTACATTGATAACAAGCAGGAGATGCCAGCCTGTTTACTAAAAAAGGACATATGGGCGAATCTCTGCAAACATCATGAAGGTTCATTAATCCACAAGTCCTAAATGTGTGTGTACAGTGTGGCAACGGACAAACAGAACATAGACGCTCACTAACTGCCAACTGTGCAAAAGGTTGGGACAATGTATTATGTAATGCACAACAGAGGAAAGTGCCACGCTGGACCGAGCATCTATTTGGTCATTGTGATTTATACCAATATCAGAAAAAACAGCCCTATGTGACAGAAAAGATACAATACATATCACAGAACAGGTGTACGGTTAGAGGTCATGTTAAGAGAGGCCAGCCCACTATAGTGCAAATCCTGTTTTTGGTTCACTGTGCAGCCCTTGCACCTGAGTCCTGCACTAAACAGCTCTTAGGACAGCAAAGTCTTTGCTTCTATCTGGCCACTGGGGTTAGATTCAGTTGTACATTTAAATACAATACAAGCTAAACCAAATTTTATGGGTTTATTATTGTGCTGTATTACCTGCACATGTTTTTTATTAGGTACAGTCCAACTGCGCAAATATCTAAGCCAAATCAGTGAAACACCCTCCCCTTGGATCTTAGAACAACAATCTCCTTTAGTATTTTTTAAAAGAAATTAAAGACAATAATTAAAGTTGAGTTTGCTGGTATCATTCCCTTTTAAAACATTTTTATTTTTTTATTTTAATGTGTTATCAGACTGTTTCGGTTTGCTTTGTTTGTTTTTTCAATAAATAATTGATTGAATTAATTAGAATCATGAACAAATTAGCACTTAATTTTTCTATTAATATATTTATTTTGTTGAGGAAAAGGGACTGAAAACTATTTATTCATCATATTTATTGAAAAAAGAATTTATCATAATTGTTTTGAATGTTCTACCTCAGATTTGTGAAGTGATCCACTGTTTGGCATCAAGTTTACCACGTTCTGACCGTAAATAAAAGTTTAACCACACAGTTAACCATCTGGTTTCTTCAATTTTCACTCAGGAGTGAAAATCAGCTTTTAAAAAAGAAATAATGATTTACTGATAATCAATATTGAGTGGTATGAAATGATTTTATCATGATAACATTTTTGGCCATATTGCCCAGCCCTAGTCAGAATTTGGCGTAAACAACATGAAAGCATGGATCTATCATGCCTTGTATCAACGGTTCAATCGCAATATGACCTACTGTTATTTTCAAATGAGGTGCAATATTCATTAAAGGCAAAATGCGTGTCAAAATACCATTTTAAAATAAATATTGTCGTGCTGCAGAGATGTCCTGGCCTACACATCATATTCTACAGACTTAAGAAAATATATTTGTTTGGCATAGATCCTTGTGAAAATCACACTATAATCATTTAAATATCTTTTTCAATGAAAATGAGAATTATTCAGTAAAAATTATCATTCCCTCGAATGTCGGAAATCATATCGCCATTGCAATATCAGTCAAAATAATCGCAATAAGATATTTTTTCAAAATCATTCAGCCCTTATGTGCAGCAGACAAATGTGCAGCACATACGTGATGCTATCAAGTCAACATGGACCAACATCTTTGAGCAATGCTCTCAGCAGCTTGTTGAATCTGTGCAACAAAGATTTAATGCAGTTCTGTAGGCAAAAGGGTCCAACCCCGGTACTAGCAAGGTGTACCTAATAAAATGAACTGTAATGCCAGCGAAAGGTGGAGGTAAACTGAAGTTGAACAGACCCATTCACAGCAGACATTTGGATTTGTAAAACACAGGTGTGACTAATACCATTGTTAGCTGATGCATTGCAATGCATTTCTAGAACAGAGCCATCATTAATGATATTAGCTCGATCTTGCACTTTTCCTGGTATGACAAGTCAAAATGTCTGCTGTGAACAAGGTAAATTGTTGGAAAGGCTAGTATCAAGATTCATCTTAAAAGATTTACTCAAACAGAAAACAACATGTAAAGTTAAAGTACAAGAAAAACCTCACTGGTGATGCTCAGCAAGCAGTCAAGTCTGAAGAAGCATATCATGATCTCAAGTTCACAGTCAATAGAGTAGGAGAACCTTGTGTGTAAAAAGGTTTGCACAGTTTACCTTACACGTTAAGTGTGTATGATAATTATGTTCTGGGAGCGCTCGCATTTGGCTTTCATACAATCATGTTTCAATAAGATTCAACAGGGCTCCTTTTACTATCTCTCAGTAATGTTACCAGTGTACATTTTTTCCACATGACAGAAAAAAGTTTGGGATCCTGTAATCACACAAGCCCGTGATTGCAAATTAATTATGATAACGATAAAGACAAATAAAATACTTGTGAAAAGAGATTTAAAATAAGATATATGACGGATGTGCTGACTTGTCATATGCATTGTACCAGCACATTTTATTATGGTATACAAATGTTTTCCTTTATCCCTCTTGTTGTTACAAAGCGACAGGAATGGACGACAAGCTCTAGTACAGACACTGCATCTGCTGATGAAAGCACATTGAGCTTTGTCATTTAACCAAAACCTTACATAAACAACCACAATGCTAGTAGAAAAACACATACACGACATAAAAGGTGTTCAACTGTAGAAATTGCAAGTATTTTAACTCAATCTTCTAAAAAAAACATTGAAAGTTACATCCCTGCATCTCTTTGTGATGGATTCACTTGTTATGGAGGAGCACAGTCTGACCGCTCAAACATTTCCATCACCACATCAGCAGCAGCAGCTTCTAACAGGTAGGTATAGATTACAAATAGCCTATAAAAAACATGAATAAAGCCATAAATGTCACCTGTATCTCACAGTCTCTGCACTCATCACAGATCCTCAGCAAAGCAAAACAATACTACAATCTAGCCTGGTGCGCCAACACCCACGTAATCCGTGTTCCCTATTGGTCGAGCGGAGATGATGTCCCGCCTCCAGGCGTGCCTGAATGGGTCCGCACGACTGTCAATCTCCCGAGCAGCTCCATAATACACAGCCCGTTTCAAAGTAGGTTGAGGCAGAAGATAAACAAGTTGGAGGCCCACATGCCCGTGGCCTAGATAGCTATATTTAAAAGATATTTAAAGTAGAATCTCCCACAAAACCTGAACACAGCACAAGATTATGCGTCTGCCCGTAACATTTGTTAGTAGTTAAGAAGAAGCACCAATTCAAACGTTTATCTGTCCTAGTCGGTTACTAACTTATACTATAAAGCGGGTTGTATAGATTAACATCCAAACTAATCGATCGACGAAAGAAATCGTTACTTAAGATATGTTCTCGGTGGAAACAAGTCTGATTCGGGTGCATTATTTACCTTAAAGCACATGGAAATTTCTGGATGTTTCGTGCCTTTTCTCCAGCAGCCGTGGATGTGCTGTGTGTTGGGGGGCGTGTACCTACAGAGAGCTCAAACTGCCTGCAAAAAAGTCCGCGTTAGACTCTGTGCTCACATGCTTCTCCAACCACAAACACAGTTATGTGCAATTTAATAATGCTCTACTGGACATCTAAATGACACGTTAAAGGTCTGCAAGTGTAGTGCAAAAAGCGCAGTATGATTTTGATAGTTAAAAAGTACAACCAATCTTCTTATATAAGTGCAGCTTTTTGCCATCCTGACCCCACGCATAACCCCACTTCTACAAGTGAATTACCAATTAAATGTACAAAGACACGTTCAACAAAATCAGAGGGGCGTTATTTTTTGACAGGGTTAGCTTTGAGTGACATTTGACAGTGACCGAAAACGTATCACATTAAGCGTTAGCTGGAGTAACGTTAACACTTCCTGCACGAGCTCGACAAACTGCAACGCACACCGAGCGACACGTTAACCGTGTTAATCGCCACCAAAAACTGTGTACTTTAATGCGGAACTAACGAGTCTTGCTTCCTTTTCACCCGCAGCTCACAGTCAGTCAGTATGGCCTCCGTCCGCCCCCTTCCTCATCCCAGCTGAAGCCCGATAACACAACAACAACCTGCCGTTAGCTTCAAAGCTAATCCTCCGCTGCGGCGAAAACAACGACACACTACTCAGCAAAGTCCCCCCAAAACGGTCCAATGACGGGCTTACTCACTTTTAGGGCGCCCGCGCATTCGTCTCGCTTCGTGTTGGTTCCCCAGTTGGAGATAATAAGGACCCCTTTTCAATGGAGTCCACACGCTGTTACAGCTCTCTCGGGTTTGTTTTGTTTTTCTTCTTCCTGACGGGTTCCTGGAAAGCGCGTGACTGCCCGACCACGTGGTGCACCGCTCGGCCAATAGGAGCCGAGGCTGGGTGAAAATGTTTGTGCGACATTTCTTTCAAAATACTGATTTACTGTAATATTGTAGTAGTAGTAGTAGTAGTAGTCTCACCTTTAATCGATATGGACTTTATACGTTGTCAGGGACAGCGACAGGGTTTTAGTCAACTTCTGCTTCAGAAAATTTAGACAAAACACCATAAAAAAAGTCTCAAAAACTTGCATTTGTCATATTTTATTGCGTTTGCTATTTCAGTTATGTTTTCTGTACATTTTATTTCCCTACATGAAGGCATAAATGCCTTTACAACGCCTTTTCAATTCAGTTTGATTAAAAAAACTTCACATTATTATAGACAATTATCTTGAGGGTTTGGGGCTCACATACAACAAAAAACATCCACCCAGTAATAATTAGTCATTTAGCTGACTGTTTTATCCAGAGCAACCTGCAGTTACTATATATGTCAGAGGTTGCACACCTCTGGAGTAACTAGGGGTTAAGTGTCTTGCTCAGGGACAAATTGGTGAATATTGTGGTTGGAATCAAACCCAGGTCTCCCACACCAGAGGCATGTGTCTTATCGCTTCACCATCACCACCCCAACAAAAGACTCAGATAAAAGTATGTTAAAACTAAATTACAACACAACCAATTCCATAAATACATAAGCACATGTGTGCAACTGCATTATAAAGTAGTGTCTATTTTCCTTGTTTAAATGGATGTTGCAGTGGGAATTAAATAATTTTTATAAGTTGGATTTTTAGCCAGAGGTACTCTGAAGCTGTGGCCTGATAGGAGCTGAAAGGAGTGATAAATGGGGTGTGAAGGGTCCTCAGTGATGGAGTCTGCCTTTCTTTTAAAGGTAAAGGTCTGAAAGTTGGATTTCAGTAGTGCCTGTGGTTTTTGTTGCAGGTTTGAAGATTCTTGTGAGTTTTTTCTTGCTTTTCCATGTGAAGAAGTTGTTCCAAGATGCAATGTTAAAGTGAGAACTGATTCAATAAGTGACTGTTGCTAAAATGTCCCATCCGACATAAATACAATTCAGGTGATGAAACTATTTGTTGACTTCACTTCAAACTCGTAAAGGTACCCTGTGGAGTTTTTGACCACTAACAGCACCCTTGAGAAATGTTTTTCTCCAGGGTATGGGTGTGCAATGAGGCACAACGAGTAAAGGAGATGGATGCTCTAGACAGTTTATTGAAAGAGCTGAATAGTGATGAGGATAAGGTTACTTAAGAAGACTGGTTGTGTCTGAATAAAAGTACAACATACATGTCACGTGAGTACAAACAAGATCAAATCAAAAAACCTTTGCTGTTGTTGACTGATTCAAAATCAAACAGGAATAAACGGGATTAGCAAACATCCTAATTATTTAACACAGAACCTGAAAGGGCATAAACAAATAAACAGCATGGATAAAGAACAAAGGAACTCTACTGTCCATCAAGAGTCTGACAATGTTATAGGAGTGTAATATAAATCTGTGGAGTACACTCATTTAATTCATTACAGGCGTGTCAGTGTCACATTCAGCCTAATTGTGAAGCTGTCAAGTACACACACTTATTTTCTGAAACAGAAAATGTTATAATCCAATCTACTACCTGTAGCCTGAACTGAACCTGTTTCCCTAAGACAAAATGACAATTACAAGGTTACAAGGTAGATTTATTTGTCATTTCACTACACAGGGTTGTATAATGACATGAAGTTTGTAGTTTCTTTTATCCCTCTAACATAGAGCAAAGCTTACATACAAAAATGATGCAATTATATGCAGAAATCAAACTGTATTTACATGATGAGGGCTGAGGATGAGTCTCACAGCTTTAGGGAAGAAGCTGCTCTGGAGTCTGGTGGTACGACAGCAGATACTTCTCTATCTATTGCCACACAGCAAAAATAACTAAATTTTAACCTAAACTAAATCTCTAAACCTAACCCAGACCCAGTGACCTGGAATTAATTTGGTCAAATAGATTACCAAAAAACACATCCTCACTTAAGTTTTTCTTTTTTTGTAACTTTGCAAGCAGCACACATACAACAACCCCAAAGGATGCACTCACTTCACTCACATCAATTACTATTAACTATTTTTCTTTCTTCCCCTTTTTTTTATTACTTATTTGTGATTAATTGCTGTCTTATTTCCTTTGTAATTCTTATTGTACGGTGTAATTATAATAACAATGGTTATGTAGAATGAATGTAACAATAACAATCAATCAAATTTGGAATGCTTTTTTGTCATGTTCTATTATATCATTATTATTATTGGAATATTATACATGTATTTTAGTGTCTGCCAGTTTTTCTGCATGTCCCGTCTTATCCCGCCCTTTCCTCCTTTCTCCCATACACATGCAATAAATCACATAAACAAATGTCAAAAGATTAAACAGACTTCCCCTGAAACATATGGTTATTACATTAATTTAAATCACAGTAACTGATGTTACATGATGCTACTGAGCATGTTAGTACTGCTTAAATGATTTTGACTATACTTTTATCCTTGATTTCTTTGTTTTATGTATGTATCATGTTGTGTGGTCATTTTTCAGTGTTTTGTTTTTCCCCCGGTATAACAATGAAGATTATTAATCCATAATATGTCACATTTTCGCCCACCGGTGGGAAAACTCTGAAAAGTAAAAGCAAAAAACCAACTGCCAACTGATTCCCATAAACTGGCTAACGTAATAAAAGCCTCCATTGAGCTCTGTACAAGAGAGATTCTCTAGGGGGGTGTATAAGCAGCTGTTCCAGGCAGCCCCCGCCCGCCCTTCACTGGAAAGAGAAACTATGACTCCAGTCATGACTATTGCCAAGTTTGACAAAGACCAATAACAAATAAATTCAATTCATTCATTGAAAACAATAGTTGTGATCTTAGTTGAGGCTTTTAGAGGAATAAAGTTAACAGAGACAGATGCGGAAACATCATTGTTCTCTCTGTACCACTATTACTCAGCAGAAATACATGAACGAGTCTGAAAGCTACCTTGTTTTGGGCCAGACAGTCGCAGCAGAGCCAGTGAACATCACAAGATACAGGGGAACTTTCAGAGTGACCTACCACCTCCATCCTGTAGCTGACAGAGAGCCAGAAGCTGGATCGTCCTCTAAAACTTTCATGAGATGGCAAGACACTCCAAACATTGTTTTTATCCTTCTTTAAACTAGTGGAAAGCTCAAAAATGCCCAAAATACACATTTAGATGTTTATTTTAGTATGCTTTGTCTATTTGCGTCTGTAGATTGCTCCTAAATTCACCAAAACTGCATGTTTACTTGTACTACAAAAAATAATTGTCTTAAAGTAAGTAATCAACTGGGGGAGTTGATAGCTATTTTGGCAGTTTTTACCCTGTTCACCAAAAAAAAAGTTTTCTCTCCACTTCAGCAGCACTTACATACACCATCCTTTCCAGTTTTATTACTATCTATATTCTGAAGGTTTTCACATAGGGGTTTATTCATATATGATTCATTACCTGATCTGTATAACGTTTTATTCCTAAAAAACATGGTGAAAATGGATTTTTGTTTAAGGCTGTTGACAGTATAGAACCTGGCTTCATCCTATGATGAGATTTCTGTTCTGGAAATGTATGCAAATGTGCACATATTTAATTAGACAAGGCCTTATTTGCATATTTGAACAAAATTATTTTTCCCTATTCACATTTATTATCTGTGGAGGGCAGTGTCTTGTGCAGACTCTCGGGTCAGTTGAAGCTGGCAGCAGCAGGAACACAGCAGCACTGCAGGCTTCCACAGCATTTATCTAACTGTCTGTGAGCAGATCACACACATCAAACGGCCTGCAGGATGGGACAAGGATCAGACAGAAGAGATGGGATGAGTTATGGAGTGTGTGTTAGTATGTATGAGTTCTGGGGAATTTGTGAGCTTCTAGTGAAACGAGACTTCTAGTGAAGTCAGTGTACCCTCCTTGGCATCTTGTGTTTTTCCATTCAACAGTATGCTCTAGAGTCTAGCTTCATCCTGGTTTATGTTGCAGACTTTCCTTGCATTCATTTTTGTCTTTGTTGCAATTTGTTAAACTGTCTTTACCCCAAATCCACAAGCCTGACAAATCATTGTATCAATTTAACGTATAAAAGTTATATAAATACAAAGCACACAGAAACCCATATTACAAAAAAATAGTCATTGTTTTAGTGATAATCACTAAAAAATTACTATAGGACAGTTCAATGTTGAAATGTATTGTTCCACATTTTATATACACAAATATAGCAGAAAGATTTACAAAAGTAAACTTACACAGTCTGTTTACATGTAAATTATGTAATCCCAACTAACCTTAGTGCTTTTATTCACTGAATGTCTGAATGTATACCTATAAATCAATATAATTATTACTAATTCAAAGTTTTAAAAATGTATTTTTTTAAATGGCGTACAGACTAAGATACTGTGTGAAGGCCCCACATTTGGGTGTGCGGTTTGAAAGTATCAAATACTGATACAAAGTATTAATACATGTGTCAATTGGATCTTTACCAAAAAAACAGATCCATCACATGTTAGACCACATCCTGGACACGCTCTTGTTAGTGCTGCAATATTTGCATCTCTGCTGCTGTTGTGTGCATGGGTTCTTCGTTCACAGAATTCACATCACAAACATTTGTTATTTTACCGTTAAAAACTATTGAACTTGTGTTTAAACATGCATTTGATTAAGCCATTTAACAGAGAGTAGTAAAAAGAAATGCCGCATGTTTGGTTTATTATTGGGTGGCAATTAAAACACACTCAGAACTAGCCTGTTAATAATACATTCACCTCATAAATCATGACATGTTTAATTCAAAACCAGTGCTGAGAAAGTACTTCTGAGAAAATGATAACTTAAAGGCACCGTCTAGTGATTTAGTTCTGCACTTCTATAGTGATGGGGGACTTCCGAAAGACAAAAAAAACAGAAAAGGTCAAAATAAGAGACATCCTAATGTTTTACTTCAAAACATTCAATCCTACTTTTCCCACAATGCAACTCATAAGCGTCTCATAATTGACCCTCTCTGTCTAGTAAATGCCCACATCTATGAGCTCCATGAAGACAGTTTTCTGTTACAAACCCAAATAATAGCACAAGAACATGGAAATTAGATTTTGGCTTTTGAGTAAAAGCATAAAATAGATGTAACAAAATAATCTAAAATAAACTTTAAAGCATATCTCTGACTTCATTCAGCAAATGGAGCTGGCGCTGATGTGATCCTGTCACCTAAATGCGATACTTTGGTCACGTGACAACAGGCATACCTCGTCTTGTTTCAAGGACCACCGCCTTCGGTTCCATTCACTGAATGAAGGCCGTGAGACGTGGTTGAAAGCTCTGAAAGCGAGTAAATGCGTCTTTGATTCATATCATCACGGTTATTTTCTCAGACTTAGGGTTGCCTCCTCCAGAGCAACAGACAACATTATACAACCTCTTTCACTGGGAGCCCCTTTAAAATGTTTCTTTTTTATGTTACTTCAAGACGGTTTAAAAGTGACTTAAACAAAATGAAGTGTCCATAATCTTGTTTCAGGAATAAAGTTTATCAGGTTATCTGGCTAACTTTGTTGAACTGATGTCAGAAGACTGGGTTTTCACTCAGATAGGTCACTAAACCAGCCTCTCCAAAGTTTAATTTAATTATTAATTTACAGTGAGAATGTTTGCTAGATGAGATTAACACACTTTTCAGAAATACACTATTTAGTGCCTTAAATATGATTTCTGTTGACAGACTTACTTGACTTTTTGTTTGGATTCAAGTAAAAAGAGCACACATAATCCATGTTGCACCAAATTGCATCATGTTTGAGTCTTGCCAAACTTTGTTTTGAATTTTCAGCAGTGTAATTATGTTCTTGCTGCCAGGAAGCCAAGGAGGCGTAAACACAGGGCCCATTATACACCACATCATAGTAAACAGACGAGAGGACACGCTTTGTTGTAGGCCTCTAGAATGGTTTTCCTTGAAAGTTTTACATCCTTGATTATGAATAAAGTATCATCCTGGAATTGCTCTTTTTCAAAACTTTAAGGAGGTCCTCTGGAAATACATAATATATTTTATAGCATTTATATTATTGGATTATAAAACAATCTCTCTACAGTGCAGTAAAAGCAGAAATCTGCCTTAAATCTTAGAAGGTGGGTGCCCCATGGTACGGTGAACTTAATTTTGTGTCTTCTACATGGCATAGTTTGTCATCTAGAGGACAGTAATATGACCTCAGGTGATTTTCTTAAGATATGGCTCCTTCTTCAGGTTAAGGACATAAAGACTTCAAATGACTCAACACCAGCAACATCAAAAATTCTCAGATGGTTTCATTTAAATAACTGCTTGAGGTCCAAAGAACTAGCTCCTTGACCAGCCACAACAGTAAAATGCAGCATACTGATGCATCAGTATTATGAATTCAATAGTGTCATACATGTCACCGAGAACGGGTACTCTTACTTGATCATTTAAGTACATTTTCCTGATAATATTTCTGTACTATTGCTAGTAGGATTTCACTTGAAGGACTTTAAGTTGTAGTGGTGTATTTTTACATTGTTGTATTGGTATTTTTGTTAAGGATCTAAGTACTGCCCAACACTTGACATAAGTGTGCTATATCAGCGATAATCTTTTTGAGACTACGCTTCATCCTGCACTGTTACTCGCAATGTAAAACATCCACAAATTCAAGCATTAAAGTTAATTCTGAGCCCAACTCAATGTCCACTTACTATTTTTTCACCCCACAGAACTTTCAACTGCATCAAAGTCTTCATTGGTAGATTGTGTTTGCTCATTGTCTGTTTAGCAGATTACATCCACAGCAAACACCATCTGATGATGAAGACCGTGCGATACAGCTGAGCAGAGACAAAAAAAGCTAGTATGTGAACCTAGAATGACGGTCACTGTGTGTGTACTTGTATTGTGTATTTGTTTTACAGCATATCATAAAAAGAACTATTGCTACAAACATTTGACTGTTCAAAAAAAAGCTGCTGCTGAGTGAAAAGCTAGAATAAAAAATAAAATAAAAAAAGCCAGCTGTTCAGGGCCTACATTGAGACAAGCAGCCTTCATTCCAGCTCCACCACCATCCGGACACAATCATGGGGTTTGAAACAATTTCATCAGATTAAAGGGTTGTTTTCTCATCACATGACACAATCACATTATCCATCAACCAAAGCCCTTTGGAGTCACAAGGTTTCCAGTTGACAAAGTTTTTCTGAACCCAGAGGTCCACTGTTATATAATTAGAAACGAATAAAACAAGGCATTTCTCACAATCAACCGTTTCTTATCTGATCATCACACCATCTTTCCAGCACTTGCCATTTCTGGAAGTGAATGTCCGTCTTTCGAAGATTACAGTGCTTATTAAAAAATGCAGGATCTGAACAAGGCTTAAGAGAAAACACGAAGAAAAGTGTCATCACCACCACCAGCAGCAGCAGCAGCAGCTACACAGATATGTCCTCTGCTTTTTATTCGGCCCAGTGTGAGAGCTTGTTGGCTCCATTCCCCACAAAAAAAAAAAATCTTTCTGCTGGATTATGCAGCAAAAGCAGCAGGAAGGAGAGATAATGAAATAGTCTGATGAAAGAGGCAATAGAGCACAGCACCAGTGGTCACTACCATGAGTCACTGAATAATGATTTCATTAATTTACAAATGAGATCTCCTCGGTGCAGTTCACACCAACAGCAAGTCCACTAACAGTCCTAAATGTATAGGCATCAGGACTGCAGTTGTTTTGATTATATGACTAAGGCCTGGTTAAATTAGCCACTGCACTGATCTGTCAAATATATCACAGCTCTTTCCAAGTCTCCATAAGTGTCAAATTGTTTTCTTGACTTGGACACAGGATAATTTATTTACACAGTGCTGTAAACACCAGTGACCATAGACTGATACTCATATTAAGTGATCTTTCAAACCACCAGCAACTCTGTTAACAGTCCATTCACTTTCTACTGAGACAGATATTAGCTGGTTGTTGGGTTTTCCCCATTTCCTGGCAATGAAAAGCTGCCTGCAACAGATTTTTTTGGATGAAACTACTAATTAGCATTAGCAATCAATCCCCAACCAATACTGCAAAATGTCTCATATATCTGCAATGTCACTGGCACAGAGACCGAAGCAATCAGCAAAGTCAAACTGGCCTTTGGGCAATAGTGCAGGACCAGTCTTTAGTGGCCGAAAAAAAAGAAATAAGTTTTAGACTTGATTTGACTTTGATACTTGTTCTGTTTTTTAGGATAAGATCAGATTATAACATGTTTATCATTGATTCAGTGTATCAAAATACACTGAATATTTAGTACCTTAATTCAGACGTTTTGTGGCTTGAAATTCTGCAAGAGATAAACTTGCGGAATCACGCTTTGGCTTTCATAGTTCAGTCTTGATCCTGTGCATCAGATCTTTCTGGTCCACCATGTCCGTCTGTCTGTTCCAGCGGTGGTAAGCCAGCAGAGCGATGTTCTTGGCCGCCACTGAGCTCATCTCCATGGCGCTGCCGGCCAACTCAATGCCATTCAGGTAGTAAAGGTTGGGGTGGAGCTCCACGGGCGGCAGACCCTGGCTGCTGCCGTAACAAGGGTAGGCCTGCCACTCTGTCACCTGCACTGAGTAGTATGACCTAAGATTCAGGGGTACAGTAAAGGAGGAAAGTTGTTATTGCTTTTAAACATTTCTCATAATGACAGGGCATCGTCATTAAGTGTTCATAGCATGCAATAATAATAATGTGCATGGCTGCTCTATACATGGAGCAGACTGAAAGATCTCAACAGCTGTTCCATGGATAGCAGTGAAATGTTGAACAGACAGATGGATTGCCATGACATTTTGCACATTTATGCCTCCCTTGGGATGAACTGTAACAACTGGTGACCCTTTAACAAAATGACTATATTTTGGTTAATGACCGTTTTGTGCTAATTACCAAATATTAGCATCTTAACACCTGTGAACATGGTTAATTACTTTTTTACATTAAATGATTACTTTCTAAAAATCAGCATTTTAGCATGTTGACATTGGCATTTAGCTCAAAGCAATGTCCTCACAGAGCAGCAGATCATTTTACTTCTTATCTAAAAAAGAAAAATCAGCAGACTGGATGTAGAGGAATTGTTTTAGTTGGGCAGTACTAAAGCTGAATCGATTGGTTTGTTAACTGATTGATTTGACAATTGACAAAAGTTAATCTGCAACTATTTTGTAATTTTCTAAACAAAAACACAAAAAACTCACTAGCTCCAGCTAATAATCTCAGCAAAAAAAGAAACGTCCCTTTTTCAGGACACTTAATTCTGTAAACATCAAATAACTTCATTGTAAAGGTTGTAAACAATGTTTTTCATGCTTCTTCAATAAACCAAAAACAATCAATGAACACACACCTGTGGAACAGTCATTCAGACACTAACAGCGTATAGACGGTAGCGAATTAAGGTCAAAGTTATAAAAACCTTCGCTGGACCAGACAGGACTGGCAAAAAGTGCTCTTGACTGACGCCGTTTTTTCAGCAGGGGTGATGGTCAGACTAATGCTGTACCCTTGAGGGCTAGGGCCATTCCCCCCCGAAATGTCCGGGAACTTGCATGTTCCTTGGAGGAAGAGTAGGATTACATCTCACAGCAAAAACTGGAAAATCTGGTGCAGTTAGTAAGGAGGAGATGCACTGCAGTACTTTATGCAGCCGAAGTTGAAAGTGAGAGGACCTTTTTTGCGGAGTTTATTTGTGAGTTTTTTGATCGTATAAGTTATTTGAAAATCATTAGAGTTTGGACAGTTGGTCAAACAAAACAAACAATTTGAATAGGTCAACTTGGGCTTTTGGAAATTATGATGGACATTTTAAGTATTTCCTGGATCAAACAAATAATTGTCAAGAGATTCTTCAAATTCTGAAAACAATAGTTATAGCTGCACTAGTCAATCATTTTCAGAGCTTAGAAAAGCGAGCTTGTGACTGGGAGCACTTGCCCCTCCCTCGTTATCACCCTTCAGCAAGTCCCTTAACTCCAACTGCTACAATGGAGCTGCTCAGTGGCCGGCAGATCAGACTGTGGTTGTACTGGGCAGCTTCCCAGCCTGAATGTGTGTAACTATGCAAATGTGATCAGAGTGTTCCTGCAACAGAGAGGCTTCCTCTCAGTGAAACTTCCCTGAAGAAATAAAAGGTAATAAAATATCATGACTACTTAAAGAAATGGATGACCTGAAGAGTGTCTTGAGCTGAGTCTTGTCCAGAGGTTGTGGCGAGAACACTTTATAGACTCCGGCCTCTTGTGGCTGCTTACGGCGAAAGCCCGCAGAGATGTTGACGGGACAAACACTAGCCACGCTGTTGAAAAACACATCGGGAGCCTCAGTTGTCAAGACGCTGGCAAAGGGAAACAGGCGGGGGTCCGGGAAACCAAAGAAGGAAGTGTTGAGGTAACCGTGGACAATGGTTGCTACAGTGCTGTGATAGTCGCCGGGGAGCTGGTCAAGGGGAGGAGTGAAACCCTGGAACTGGACTCCAGACCCGACACTGGCCTGGAGCGGCGTCGCCAACACTACAATGTCATACACCTCTGATCCCGTCCCTTCTGCTGTGGTGAAGCTCAGCTGGTACTGTGGCGCCTCCCCTGTAGGGAAAACACACAAAATGAATATCAACAGCAAAGTACATGATCCAATTACAAATTCATCAGTCCACTGGCGTTTACTGGAATCTGGAAACATACAGCACGTTTTTCATGTCTCAAGATGTCAGTACTAGCAGGCAAGTGTTGATACACAAGAATGACAAATATGCATTTCTGTGACAGACAAAGTTTTGGTGGAATGACATTCACCAAAAGGTCCCCAGGAAGAATTAAGAGGAATCACTTTTTTGAAATTGCAACACGTGAAATTGCCTACTAGAAATGTTCAGATATTCAGTTGTTATAAAAGTCAAATAATCATGGTCTTTCTTTACTTCACTACGTGTGAGGCCTCAGTAGTGTCACTTTTTAGTATATATATTTTTTAGTGTATCTAGCATGTTCAGGTTGCATGAAGCCCCAGGGTACAAATTGTTAAGTTCCCGCTGTGGGCCATCTCTGAGGACTGCATTACTGTTACTTCATGAGGCACACAAACTAAAAAATCTTTATAAAACAATTAAAATGAATTAGTCACTTGATGTGGTCCCATTCAGCCAACATCAGGGTTGAGTACCTGAGTAGACTGGGGAGATGGCGTTGACTTGTGCTTGCAGCACGTTAGCGTTAGCCATCTTCAGCAGGCCTGAACACACCAGCTTGTTGCCTCCTTCCACCGCCCACAGGTTGTTCTGGGCACCAGCTAAAGACACAGCACCTATAACACACACACATACACGCGCGCACGCACGCTTAGTCACAACAGACAGTACCAAGCGCTATACACCAATTATCAGCTGCCCACACACTTTCCTGTACTATCACTCTCAAAGGCCACCCATCATCTCACCTCGTTTTCCTCTATTCTATTCTCAACTTCCCGCCCCTCCGTCTCCTGTATCTGTTCTTTTCCTTTCCTCTCTCTCGACCTACATCAGCAGGGACGTAGATGTTCAGCTCCATGGCCTCCCCTTCATCCCTGTCTCTTTCCCTCTTCTACTGCTCATTTCTTCACACTCATCTGACCTACAAAGGCAGGGATGCTGACGTTCTGTCCATAGTTGACCCTCATGATGGGCGCGATGACCTCGTCGATGAAGCGCTGCGACACACCCAGCTCCAGCAGCGAATCCGAAAGCGGCCTTCGGGTCATGTTGATGAAGCCACTCCCCCCGAGAGAGTCCAACAGCTCCTCCACCGAGCTGAAGGCGTAGCCGTGGGCCTGGTACTTGTAGATCCTATATTATACATGCGCACACACACCAAATTGTTTATATAGTAGTCAATCAGTAGATAGATTTATAAATGGACATACTATATGAATCTTTTCCCTCATTCCTATCTGAAAGTTGGAATTACCACAAACTTTTATCGTACGTGACAAAAAACAGACTGAGGGATAAACAGCCTCACTGTTGTTGAATTAAAGAGGAGGCAAGAAAGACAAATTTATGCAGAGATAAATCATTTCCTGAGGGAGGAAATAGAGGTAGAGTGTGAGAGAGTCAAGATGACATCCCTGCAGCAAAGGTTTTGATTTGTCGGCGTGATGTGTGATTTTGCGCACCCCCTGATATCTGAAACAGGACGGGCTGAACGTAAATATATACTTGTTTTATACTGTGTTATTTTGTTGCTGGAGGATGAAGAGAGCTGCATTTTCAGAGACCTACTTAGATCAGCTCCATGTCTTCTTCGTTATCAAGTGACACCAGAAACAGACAGGAGAAAATATGAAGCAGACCAGGCAGACCAGTCATGTACAGTTTTGAAGAGGTGCAGGCATACGTAAACTAAAGTGGGGTCCCTCCACGCACCCTACAGACACATGTCAGACACCTACAACAACCGCTTCTGCACAGGAACATAAATCAGGGTACAGCTGCACCACAGTTACATCCTGTCCCAGCATGCCAAGCAGCTGCAATGACACTAATCAAACAGGGCATGAACATATCTGGCTCACCTCATGAATTTCTCCATAATTTCCTCTACCCACATCTGCAGGCGTATGAAGCTGATGCCATAGCGCCACCACAGGCGGAAGAGGTCCAGCAGGTACCAGTCTGTTTCCTCCAGAATCACCTCCTCGCCGTTAAACACCGCCGTCTTACCTGCAATGCTGCGACGATACTTTAAACCTTGAGGGGCGCACACACGATGACAGAGGACCAACGCACACCCACAGACAAACACACGGGGAGGAATTTAATATTGAGGACGTTTTGAATGATGTTGTTTCTAAAAGTAGTCAATTTAAAATGTGTCTGTCCATTTTTAGTCATGAAATCAAAAGGCGTAATGGACAGAAAATGTTCAAATAACAATAAGTCTACATGTGTATTGCATTGATTAACTTATTTTTCTTTGAAACTTCCTGGACATTAATATATACCTACAATGTAAGAACCGTAAGATCATGTGGTCTGATTATGTTGGCAGGTCACAGAGAGCCACACAGGCTTTCTAAAACTCAAACCATTGACCTTTCTTGACCGATGATGATGGCTCTTCCTGCTCAATTTACATCTGCTGCAGGCACAAAACGAATCTCATCAAGCCACATACTTATCAGGTTATCGGAATTCTCAAATTTCCACCAGGAAACACATTTTTTTTTAGCTTTTAACCCTGAACAGATGTTTGTAGGTTCCACTTTGAATCATCTCTGTTGCCGTTTTGTTTTTGAAGCCCAGCTCTTTTTAACTCACTTTCGCCTATTTAATATGGAACCATGCAGCCTTTCTGTTCAAAAATAATTAGAAAAATGACAGACAGAGACCTTCGCAGTCACATACACTTATTGTCCTCTTGGCCTTTTAAACCGCGTGTGTGCGTGAACCAACCGAGTTGTTTGACAAACTCCTGCATGTGAAGGTTGAGGGAATGAATGATGGATCCTCCAGACTCGTAGTCGTTATGGTTGACCGTTACAGTGGCGAGACGGCCTCCGACGTCGCCCTTTTCAAACACATCCACCTGGACCTCCGGACCAAAGTGCTGCCGCAGGAAGTTAGCCGTGGCACTGCCTCCTATCCCTGCCCCGACCACCGCTGAGAGAGGAGAACAGAGGATCAGAGCCAACGACAGACAGGAAAGAGTGAAATCAGAGTGTGGAAGTTAAATGTGTATTTTAAGATGCAGCATCTGGGTGTTTGTTGTGACACGGTCTCACTATAAACACGTATGTGTCTCGAACGGATAAAGGAATAAACAAATCATTATTGAGCAATTAAAAAGTAATAAAAGTTTCCTGTTATTTGGCAGCTGTTCGTGGTCAGTGGTCATAATACCTACAGCTGGACAAGAGGAATGTGGGTGAGAAACAATGGTGCCTTTGATGGGAGCGTTAGGGCAACTTTGAAGTGGGAAGTAGGCAGAGCCGCTGTTCTGTGAGTATTTTTTACCACTGGAAATTTCCATTGCAGGGTTTATGTTTAACAGTACCCTTAATATTAGTCAATACAGAATCAAGGGAGCCTCCTCCTTCAAGCTAACTTCACTGGTACAGGCAACAGACAGTGATGGGTTAAATTCATATTCTGCCATTTTTTGATTTTCGACTTTTACTTATAGTTAAAGTACTTGAAACTACAACTTATAGTATTTAAGTACATTTCCTTTGCTTCGGCTTCTCAAACATGAGATTTGCTACTTCTATCTGTTGTGTGTCATTGTGTAGTGAATATCTTGGACAAGATAATGAAAATCATTATTAGCTGCAGCCTTAGTCCCAAGTTGTATTGCACATGTAATTTTTAACCATACCTTGAAAACTGTACGGCCCTTTGGTTGCTTTAGGAGTTGGCCTGATTTTAAGTTGCTACACAAACAGTCTTCCATCTTAAATGATGGTGCACCAAAAAAAAAAAAAAGCAGCAGCTCAAAGTAGTTGCCAAATTAAGGGTGAGAGGAAAGAGAAGGGGTTGGACTGTGCTGACTTTAAAAACACAATCCCTTTATTACAGCCTAGTACGGTCGACTTAAAAGATAAAAATAAATAAATTACATCACATTCAACTTAAAAAATGTTAGCCACATGCCATCTGCAGATGTAACGTTTGCTAACCTATCAGCTAATTTAATGTCTGCTCATTGAACCAGGATGCAGCTAATGACCTGTATTGTTATCTCTGCCAGACCAGCTTGTAACCCCCTGACTGCGGGCTAACGTTAGCTAAACTAAACGTTGGGCTGTGATGTTGTAAAACGCTGCTTTTCTTGCCTATTTTAGACGGCGGAGCTCCGTCGACATGAGCGGACCCAGCCGGGTCTCCGACAGACTGCCAGGCTGACAGCACGACGACGAGCAACGGGAGCAGAGAGCCGCCCATAGCGGCAGCAGAGCAGAGATCACCGGGAGGAGAGGAGGCGAGCTGGTTAGCCGGAGCTAGCTAGGTTAGCGCCTCTCTTTCTATTTTCTTTACACGGACAGTTTTTGAGAACTAAGCAATTTACATGTCGGTTGACTAACGTTAAACCGATAAAGTAACGTTTTAAATTGGATTTAAGATACAGCATCAAAAGATGGCTTTTGATGATCACGATGATGCAGATCACTTTACCAATGAACGGTTGTTCACCTGCAACGTCACGTGATCTGAAAACTTGGACAGATACGTTCACGTGCTGTCGGAATAATCGGTACGAAAAACACGACATTGTAATTTGTAATATGTGAGGTTGTTACCGTTCATTTCTGTCAATGTACAATTATTTTATTATATTAACACTGATAACAAGTCGGGTAAGGCAGTATTTCAGTGGTTTTACGGAATGTAGCCTACTTGTGCAGCAGCAACAAATCTGGAACAAAATCACCAAGTTGCAAACTGTTTCACCATACTTGGACAACATAACACATCACCCAGACACTATACAAATCCGTCCATGTGGTTTCCACATTACGACTTAAAGCCTCCTAGGCCATGACACAAGTCAATTCATCCCCAGCACTGCTCCATGTAATATAGTTTATTTGTTTCCCTTTTGTATTATTGTTGTATTGGATATTGACTGTTTATTGTCTACCAGCAGAAGGCAGTTGCAAACGCAAGTTGTTTTTTCTTTTACAACCTTGTTGTAAAATGACAATTAAATTACCTTGAATAGACTGAAGTCGGAAGAACGACTTCCAAACTCACGCCTAAAATCCGCTGACTCCGTCTACAGAGCAGCTCGAACCAGGCAGGAAGTCAGACACAGAACGGCATAGAGGATCCGGTCAATCTTCAAAATAAAATACACTGTGGACTCCCGATCGTAAAACAATAAACACGGTTAAAACGGACACAAAAGGAAATCATTTAACTACGTAGCCTACTTAATCAGTAGAAGCACAAAATGCAAACACTGGTTACCAGATCAACAAAATCTAAACATCAGAAAAGTCAGGCAGGTAAAACGCTCTGATTCTGAAATGCTCCGTGGGAAATGCAGCCTGAAGTTGACGGAACAAAACGATGTCACACAGAGCTGTGAAGAAGGTAGCAGAAGCACGAAAATAACAAATTAATAACAAGTCAATAACGTGGGGCAGGCTGCACGCTCCGCTGCTGAAACGCCTCTGAGATGCTTCCAGTGGACTTTGACGCCGGAATGAGGACGCATCAAAACCGTGGCGCAGCCCTAACGTGCCGTAGACGGATTCAGTAGATTCCCGGCGTCAGGAAATAGGACCATCAGAGGAAAACGCGAATGCAGCAATAATGAATGAGTCTACATACTTCAGGCATTGCTGTAATTCTCATTTTTATAAACGCAGCGTTTACGAAGCGTTGAAAGATTGAAAGTAGCCAAACACGTAATAGCCAAGTGTATTGTGCTCCACGGAACAAACCCCTCAATAAAAAAAAAAAACAGGCGTTAGATTACGGCTAGTTTTTCCATGACTAGTCCTACTGGATCAGAACATACAGTGTATGTGAAATGTTAATGTAGAATAAAAACTCCACAGGACGACATATTGAAAAACAGTGGAAGTTGTTTTTATTTTATTCAACAGAGAAAACCACTGAGCAGAAACTAACATTCACACTGAGCCGCTGAAACAATGACTGGCACAGTGGAGCAGTAAGGCTTAAGGACGCCTCAGACACATGCGCACACACATACACACACGCTTGCTCGCTCATGCATGCACACACGCACCACACACAGACGCATTCTCACACACACTCAACTTCATTTACATCCTCTATCTTACACCTCTGTGGCTGCTCAGGCAGCAGCCTTATCACTATCCCTCTGATGTGGTCAGTCAGAGGTGAGGGGTCAATGGTCACCTTGAGATCAGGTAACCACTGTTTCCTGCTGTTGCCTTAAACGCAGGGCTATTTCAGGGCTAGGAGGCGACATAACACAGAGACCTTAACCGTTCATCTCTATGGTACATCTCTAAGCAACATGACCCCCCAGCAATAACACTGTGAGGCCAGCCGTGGGCCTGGAGGGCGGGGTTCAGGGGGTGTTGGGGGAGGTCATGCTCTGGCCAAAGGGAGGGCAAGGAGGAGAAGGGCACCGGCCGAGAAGATGATGCGCTTGGTCACTTGGTAGAGCGTCGGGTGGGCTCAGAGGCGGTGGGGGGAGGCGGTGGCCCACGGCGGTCTAGGTCTTCGATGTAGAACATGATGAGCTTCCTGCGCTCCTCTGGGACACACTCCAGAACAAGGTACCGCTTGTCGTTTTGAAGGATCTTCTCCACATCCTTCAGATGCTGCTCTGATTCCTGGATCAGCTTTCTCGACCTGGGGGAAGGGAGGATGTGACACAGGCAGATGGCACTATTATGAACAGTTTCCTCTCTGTGCACTAGAGCGTCTGGGAGAACAGCTGCTGTTCAGATTTTGGTTCATGTTTATTTATTACAAACTATTTTGTCAGACTTTCCTCTGCAACAAACCACTTTATAACTCAAATATTTTGAGGGGCCAGGGGTTAAAAAACATCTCTGTCTATAAAGGAGACAAGACGTGTGTCAAATCTTTTATCACCATCACATCCTGTGTCATCTACATGTTTGCAGCTTGTCTCAACTCAAACTCTACTTGCCCCAGAATTCTCCAATCATTTACCCAAGATATTAAGCCTCAAAAAATAAATTATGGAAAAAAATCTCTCTCAATCTGTTTAATACTGTAGACAATGAAGTGAAACTTTGTCTGAATAAGTGGGAAAATAATAGACTGTGATAAGTGGAGATGCTTGTAGATACTTTTGTTGTTTAACAGGATCAAATATTTCAGGCTGCAATTGTATCAGATTATGTATACTGAATAGATGTGCAACAAAACAAAATGTAAAATTTATAATTAATTAATTATATGTGCCACTTGTTTTGATTAAACCTTTCTGGTATGTGGAAGTGAGCGTACAGACCTGTATGTGATGAACTTTGTCTCCTTTAGCAGAGTTCTGAAGTCAGCTTTGGCTGTGATGTACTTGTCTTTAATGTAGTCTTCAAACTCCCGCTGTCTCTTCTGCAAACACAGATTAACATTACTTAAACAACTTAAAAATATCAACCACCCCCTTCATCAATTCAGACCGTCAAGACCGTTCAGGCTTGAGATGAGATACTGAAAGAGAACAGTGACTGTATTGAGTTGGAAACTGATATAACTATAGCAAAGAAAGGTTAAGGACTTCTATCATTTTGACTAACAATACTTGTAAATTACTGTCAGAAATTGACTTATCTTTTTTATCATTTTAGAATTATACTGCAAAATAACATAAGCATCCTGCCTATGTTACTCATTAAAAGTCTTACCCTGTCACTGGAGGAGAACTTAATACAGCGAGGATCCTCTTTGATAACCTTCTTCACCTCCTTCCATGTGGTTGTCAGAGTGATCTACAACGCAAACAAAAAAAATCTGTCAATAAGCTTATAAAATTAGTCAGGGATAAAAGGAGTATTGTTTTCCTTCTCACCACATTGGTTATATGTGCACACTTCAGAAAAAAGCTAATACAGACAAAATGAATAGCATATTGCAGATGACAAGCAGGCAACTTTTCCTGCTATTGGCACTCCTCACCATGCTGGTCTCATCAAGTAGCTGCCTGAAATGTTCTTTCTTCTTCTTGGCCAGTGCTTCTACGTGTTCGTTGAACAGCTTCTCCTTCTCCTCTCTCTCTAGCAGTGACGCCGACTCCCACCGATGGTCCTTCCGCAGGTTACGACGCGTGTCTGACCAATTTGCGTCTGAAGACCGTACCTGAGGAGAGAATAAACAGAACACTTTAAATTCAGAGGAAATATCATTTAATGCTCCCAGGGATCAAAGTTTCTGACAAAAAGTCAAACTATAATGGCACTGCTTATTCTTGGGTTCCTGCCAACATACTTACATTTCTGAAGTGTTTAGAAAGTGCTCTAAAACATCCTATTTGATTATCCCTGCAGTCACAATTGTACCTATAAAATCTGACTTGTTTCTGCTGGAGCTCAGCTACTATGCCTTATCCGAATAGCTTCGATCAGCTGTTACTTTCCCATTTTCTTATCAAATCTTGTGAAAAAGTGACTGGTGATGACACAAATAGATTAGGACTTAATGAAAATATGATACATTTGTTCACATTACAGCAAGTTTCATAGGAAAATAAAAACGCTGCAGAGCATCTCACCATATCAGACATGAGAGCTTTGAAATGCTGGATGGCCTCCTCCCTCTTGTGCTGCTCCCTCTCTCGGTCGATCTCTTTGGTCTGTTCTGATCGGGCCTTCTGCACCTCCCGCTCCCTCTCTCGGAGACTGGCCTCGATACGAGCCTGCCGCTCCAACTCTCGCTCCTTATCGATGTCCACGTTCTGTAGGATGACACACATGGTCAGTTTAATTTTGTTATACGACACAGTGCGGGCTGAAATCAGAGCCGTAAAGCAGGGTTAGTCAGTGACAGCAAAGTTATCGAACGGCTGGAATGATTCATACAATGATTCTTTTGAACTTTAATGTAAATAAATCACAAGAACCACACAAACGGTTTATTTATACTAGTGAAATCATTTCTTAAGTAAAGCGTAATGTAAATCCAACATTTGTGTAATTTGTTTCAGTTACATATTCTCACTCTCCCCGGTCAGGCTCTTTAACACGGTTGACAGTTAGTAAATTTCTGGCCGTCTTTTTGAACTCATCTGTGACACCGGAAATTCTTGGCCGTTTGACAGATGATTTGATCCATTTCCGCAGTCGACACCGGGAGATGCTCTGACCGGTTTTATTTATTGCCTCTATGGCAATAAAACACGTTACACAAGCCATCAAAAACTCCCTGAGGTTGAACTTAGCTTCATCAACACTTTTAGGGACAAACTATAAATGGACTGGAAACTCGTTGGCCTAGCAACAGTAAGGCTACAAACGAACCATAACGCAACACCGTCTGGATGAGGCAGTCTTTCCATTCAAAAAGAATATCTGAGGTTGTTAAAAATATGTTGTCGTCTAGTCTTTGAATATAATACAACTTCCAGTCTTTCAAACGTAATTTCCAGGAAAGATATTTTCTCATATTCTGTATTTTTATTTCTATGCAGCCCCACATTTTGTCCATACTGTCCGCATGTGCTCACAATCCATAGACACTTAAAAAGATAGGAAATAGCAATAACATGCTCAAATTAGTAATCAATTCATCTATTAGTTGCACCATCCCCAATTTATACCCACACGCGTACAAAAGTAAAAAGCAATGTTTAAGTCAACCCTGAAAATAACATCACAGCGGCTCTCTTGCAGATCAGAACTGCTCCTACCTTGGCTTGTTTTTCCATGTACTGTTTGAAAAGTTCTTCTCTGAGTGCGGAGCTCTCCACAGCCTTGTAACGTGGGTCCGTCTCTAGCCTCTCTTTCACTTTGCTCCACCGCTGGCTTCCCTCTATGTGCTGCTCACTTAGGAGGTCAAAGAAGTCAAGCTTCACCTGGGAGCAAACACACATCAAAACAATTTAGAAATTTGTCCAAAAACCAAGGGGAGCAGGACCCCGGCAGATGGTAGAGCATCAGTAACTTGCTCAAAGGCAGGTCAGCAGGGCAATAAAAGCCTGCAAAGGTCTTGACTCATGGTCATTCGACCTCTCTAAAAAACACCACCACATTCTTGTTCCAGAAAAAAGATACTTTACATATATATTTGAGTCATACCTTCTCTCCTCGGGACTTGGAGTCCTCTTTCTCTCTCTTCCTCATAGCGGTGATGAATTCGATGAAGATAGCCTCCCTGTCCTTCATCTTCTCTATGGTCTTAAATCGCGGGTCTCGACCATGTTTCACTGCAAATTCACTAAACGTTGTTCTGTAAAAATAAAAACACTGCAGTTTCAGTTTTTAACAAAGCAAAGCTAACAGTTAGAAACATTAATGAAATGATCTGTTCACCACAATGAAAAAGACAAAAACCTTATGTTAATTACCAATTGGCCTTTAAAACACTGATCACAAACCACCAGTAGAAAGACCTGCCTGTCCCATTACCTCGCTGTGAGCTTGGCCTCCTCCATCATCCTCCTGAACTCGTCTTTGGCCTGCATCAGCTTGTTCTTCTTCTCCTTCCTCTCCTCCTCCGCTCGCGTCTTCACATACTGATCAAACACCTGATGTAGACACGATCATAAAACTATGACTGAAAGATTTATAAAAAAAAAAAAAATACCAGTACATGGCTCAATCCTGTCAGAAAGTCAGAATAAGTAACAGTGAGAGAAGAGAGTAACCAAACCTGTTTCCTCTCTTTTGGGTTGAGAAGAAGGTAACGTGGGTCGAACACAATCTTATGAAGCTCTTTGTCCCATGTCGAAAATGCAGATACCTACATGTAAGACAACGGTGATATTAGACAGACAGCTAAGTTGTTTCCATATACCACACTATAAACATGTATATATTATAAGATTATTTGTCTACATCCAGTGAAAACGTAACAAAAACCATTATCAAAAACTCCATCATTATGGAAATTTTCACAATTTTGTCCATGACAATATATAATCTGAACAACCAAGAAGTTACATGACAAGGGAATACGTAACAACGTATAAACCTTCAGTAAATCCTGTCTATCTTAGGTCTGCCAAAGTGCCTAAAAGCCCAGTCCTGTGGAAAAAAGGTGTCCTCAAACAAGAGACTGACAAACTCCGTATTAACATATGTAGTAACTTCAGCATAGGATTGGTGTTACCCCTCTTTCCAGCAGCATTTCTCTGAACTGGGTCATCCGGGCCTCTAGCGGCACTACAGCTCGTTCTCTGGCAGCTCTGAGCTCTGCCTCCATTGCTGCTTCCTTCTCAGTCTCCGCCTCCTTTACCTCCTCCTTCCTGTGAGGGTGAAACCCCAAAAGGTCAGGAGAGACCGATAAATGAGACCATAGAGATAACATGAAAACTGACAGTTGTAGATATATTTTTAAGAAGATATGGTGACTCCTTTATTAAGCGATAAGTGAGGGGCGACATGCACAACGTACTTCCTCTTTTTGGCTTTGGTTGGTTCCTCATCCTGATTTTCTTCAGTAGCAATGGCCAGTTCTGGCTCCTCCTTATTGACACCTGTGTATGAACACAAAATATTTACAACACACTGTAGCGAACAACGACTAAGAATGATAGCAGCAGTCTTATTATTTTTGTTTACATCCAGATCACAGACTGTGCCATTGACTACACAAAATTATCTTAGTTTAAAAATCATTGGTGCACCAGTGTTTCTCTGGCCACCAGTTTTGTGTGACATTAATAACCCATGTAAGAAAGCAATTACCTTAAATCTCATTATTCACAATCAAAAAGTACTTTGTTCCATGTCATAACCCCTGACTGCGTGTTTGTCCACACCTGTCTTCTTGCCATCCTCCAGGCCTCTTTTGTGCGGCGGCTCCTGGATGTGCTTGTCAACGTCAGCTCGACCGACCAGCTCCTCGGGCCGGTCCCACATGGACAGCCGTGTTGTCGGGTTGTAGAAGAACACGCGATCATCACCCGTCCACACCACACACCTGATATAAGAAACATACGCATACACAAACACAGAGATTAGAAGAGAGAGAAAATTGCATTTGATTAATTGCTATAAAGTGGAGTGGAGAGATGTGGTGGGCTGTGATGTGTTGTGCGTACCATGGCGTGCCAGGGATAGGGTTAGTGGCTATAGGCCTGGCCTTCTGTGCTGCTTTTTCCTCCTCCGTCATTTCTTCTTCTTTAGGCTCCTTAAGAAAGAGAGAAACCGGTTATCTGATTTACCATTACATTCATATTGTTTACCTGTAACTTATCTATATGCTTAGATTTTTTTAATTATTTATTTACAGTGTAAACATTGTCTTTAATTATATATTATTATACTACATATACAATGTAGTATAGTTAATGTTGTGCAGTGTACAGTAGGGCTGTAACGCTTCTGACACAGAGACAGAAACCGCGACACAAAAGTCCGTGATCTTGTGTCGTGGTTCCGAGGGACAGAACCAAGTGCTGTCTAACTAAGTACACGTGGGAAGTAGTAAGGGCAAACTGTAGGCCCATTTTTTGTAAATATTACAACGCAAAACTATTTTATTGTCTTCTAACTGAGTGTGTCACGTGACTATTTTGGTCTAGTCGTGATTGAGTTTTCATGCCTGCAAGTTAGGGTACTTTAATAAACCAAGATGAATAATGATGATAATAATAATAATAATACCCCCCAAAAAACAAAAAATATAAGGTATGAACCAAACACCATTAGTGTACAGCATTTCTTGCATTCTGAAATATTCTAAATAATGTAACCATTTAACAACATGCTATTCTTCACATACCTCTTTATCATTATTAGTGTTTTCTGCTTTGTTCTCTTCATCCTCCATCTCCATTGCCTCCGCTTCCTCCTGGGCCTCCTTGAGCTTTTCTGCTTCTTTTTCTGAAGAAAAGGAGAAGAAGGTAACTGAAAGCTGCCTTGTGCAGCTCAGTAAATGCAGCGTCATTAATTCTGCCTTGTCAGGTCCGTTTCCATAAATGCTTTATAAAGGGTGGACTTATTAATTATCAGTAATAACTGCAAGTGCTGCTGGGAAATCTCAGGACAGCTAATGAGGGATCAGGGTTCTTGTATTTGGCTGTGTATTTTGTGTGACAAATGACTTTTGTTGGTGAGTGTTGAGACTGGTGATACTGGAAACCAGCTTGAGCTTTGTGGGTTATCTCACCATGTCAGACCCGACAAAGTTACCTACCTTTCTCCACCAGGGCCTGTGGTTTCTCCCAGGTGGACTCCAGTGTTCGGTTGTTGTAGTAGTACGTTTTCCCATCAGCTGTTTTGTACTCTGACCACTCAGGGAGGTGCAATGATCCGGCCATGGAGGCAGGAGCTGCCGAGAGCGCCAGCTGTGGGTGCATCATGGAAACTAAAGGCGGGCCCATGCCAGGGAGCATGCCTGTCATTAATCAGAGAGGAAAGAGACAGACGATTAGCTGAGAGAGTCATCTTTCTGGCTGAGCCACTAAAAGTAGCTGCAGTGGACTAGAAAAGGCATCAGTTTGCCCATTTGTAATCAAGTACATGTATTAGCAAAAGCAGAGGCCAAACAGAGCTCCACAGGCAGAATGAGACTGATTCACTGCAACTTAAAAAAAAAGGGGCTGCCACTCTAAGCACCTGCATGGTCGTCTAGAGGAGTAGATTAGTGTATGAATTTAAAAATATATATAATTTAGAAACTGTCTAAAGAAACTGATAGTTAACAAAACACAGGCCATATACACAAACAACCAAAGCAGTGACCACACACACACACACACACACACACACACACACACCAAAAGAAAACAACAACATGACCACAACATGTAGACCTAACTCTGGGTCAACAGTACCTGGCATTATTGGAACTCTCCTAACAGAGATGGTCTCAGCCCAAGTCAGTCACCAACCTCACACCTCCAAATGACAATCAACGACTTGGCCCTAAGTAACAATTTAAATTCTAACTTTCAAGTGTCCTCTCATTTACTAAAGTAAAACAATTACTCTTATACTATAACACCAGTTCCTGAGGACAACGCACTTACTGAAAGCTGAACACGCTGTTTGCACCAGGGAATATTTTTGTTTTATGTTTCCTGTTTTACACAAGGATAGCAAGTTTCCCGGTACAACATCTTAAAAATATGCTTGTGTGAATATGCCTTGCAGAGTAAATACAGTAAACATGGTAAGTATACTGACACTTGAGTTTAAACGAGCTTTAATGACAATCGAGCTAAGTTCTAGGGTTGGACAATGTCTACAATGAAACATTGGGATGGACGATGTCATTGCGGGGGATGGGGGGTTGGGGCAGCAGCCGTCTTATGTACATGTGTTCTCGCACTTCACTCGGTAAAAAAAATTGGTAGAATATTAACTTACGTTACAAGTTGCTGTGGATATTTTACACAACGGACCAGGTAAAGTAGCAGTTAACACACAGGGTGCAGATGTTGGTTTCAGTTGTTTGACAGGCTACGTCATTAATAAGCCGACGTGCTGCTCACCTGCTGCTGTGATAACGGATCGCTGGTGGAAATATACGGAAAAAAAGATAAGTTCTCAGTCTTTTAGGCGACTTTATAAAACATACTGCAGATGGAGAAAATGGAGCAGACGTGGGGAGAGAGAGGCGGGGCAAGCCGGGGTGTTTACCTGAGGTGTATGTGTGTGTCAGTGTGGGGAGAAGAGAATTCCGAGGCAGGTGCAAAGCATACTTAAAAACAATAATAATGTTCATGGCCATTAAAACCTACTTTCACAGGGTGGTATAATGTGAAAATTTTAATTTTGTTCCT
>NC_060172.1:18093693-18097411 GCF_021292245.1 Micropterus dolomieu | reverse complement strand
GGGGGGGGCTCAAAGTTGTGATGGCATCGTCTATCGGCCCAACCCTAGTAAGTTCTGCTGATGTATGCTGGAATGGAAGAAATTTCTCTACTGTATGGATCATTTTCACATCATTCACCAACATGCCACTGTTTGAGGGTTACCATATATACACAATTTGACTCATGTACACATCATTCACTACCATGCCATCTACTGTAGGTCTGAGAGGCGAGCGGCTGGGTGTTTACCGTTGGCGCTGGGGCCTGCCTTTACACAGGACGCACCTACTATCTGCATCATTGCTACACCTGCAAGAACAACGGACAAGCAAGCATCTGGTTGAACACAGCAGGACACTAGACATCAGCTACCATGGTGTGTAAGAGTTTGTGTGTGTGGCCCCACTCAGACAAACACACGGCCAAATTTTGGATTGTGCTGTTATGTTGCAACAGTTACTCCGCCTCTGTTGACGTTTCTGTGCCTAACCATGTGATGTATTTAGAGGGACGAGCACAGTGTACATTGGGTTTACAAGACTTTTTGGGAAGCTGTTAGTACATTAACAATTATGCTAAAAAGAAAAGAAAGAAAAATGTAAATAAAAGCACAATGTTGGAACACCACAAATCTCAAAGTCAATCAGGAAGCTCCCGGTCTTTTCTCAGCCGAATAACCATCAGCCCTAGACCTAGCCCCATCTGATCGTAATTCTGATTTTGCCAGACTACTCATCCACAAAGAACGCCAATAAACTGCAAAAATTAACTACCTGAATGAGCTTTTTGGATCAAATTCTGTTAAAATGAGGGACAGAAAGAAAAACTATAAGGAATCAAAGAAGACACATAGCAGAGGAGAAGAGAGAAGCAACGGAAACACTTTGAAAGCAAACACAGGATTTACATGGGCCTACATTTAAACCACTGTACTCAAGGCTTGTTGTGTGACCCTTAAAAACTAGGTGACTAGGAAATTAGGGATGCACTGAATGTCCGGCCCCCGAAATTAATCTGTCGAAAATAGCAAAAAAAAAGCAATTTCAGTGTTCGCCGTTTGCAGACACTGTTCTGCTGAATTGTCTCCCAGCACATCCACTCAATCTGTGGCTGACTTCTTAGAAAAGGCAACACATGATCTGACCCGCTTTGAGTGTTTCTGTCACTCGTTTCTGAGAGGCTGATTAAGCTAGCCGCACCTAAATTCTGAGTGCACACGTATTCAAGCCTTTATGGTAAATACACTGAAACGGACCAGTGCGAGCTGACAAGCAGGTTAGCAAGACAAGTGTTGCAGTATGAGAGTCCTACTTGTAGAGAGGCTATGAAGTCTTCATGATACGCATTAGGAAAACCACATCCAATATTATTTGTCAAATTGGGTTGGACTACGCTAGGATACACATGTGACACTGTCTGGTTTTCAAAATAAGGTGTCTATACAGTATGGAAATAAGATTAATTGGATTATATTCACACAAAGTATAAAACATATTACATGTGTACATTAAAAGTAAATGGACACATGTAATTTACTTTACCCGACCCTCTCTGGCCTTGGACCAACCCACCATAGTCTCTCCAAATCCTGTGGGCAACACGGAGTAAAAAGCATATTTTGACTTTTTATGCAATTTATGCAATGGTAAAAAAAAGGCAAAATAAATGGAAAAAAGGTGAAAAACCTTGTTCGGTATTCGGGAAAGTTTTTACATTATATTCGGTTTCGGCCAAGAATTTTCATTTCGGTGCATCCCTATAGGAAATGTCTAGGAGATATCTAATGAGATGTCTTTTATAGAGAAATTTACATGTAAAACCTGTGAGTGTCCCTATTGCAGCAAAATAATCCTACCTCCCCTCTGTGGTGTTCCAATAACAGCTATAGCTGGAGTCCATTGGCTACCCTAACTTTTGTTATTAACAGACTTCAGATTTCCCACACAGACTGTAAACTAAATGTCAGTTGTCACAAAACATCTACACAGCCAAGTAGCTCTAGCTACAATGTACTTTCTACTTGGGATGTCCCGATCAAGTTTGTTTGGGCCCTTTTGGGAGCCCTTTAATATTAGATATCTGCTGTTATAGAGTCTGATCCAATATTTAAACAGCAGGAGGAGATTGGACTATGCAGTGTTGATCAAATATGTATCTGGCACATCTGAAATAACTGTTTCAGCCAATTAACCGTGGCATACCTCATTTTATATGAATCATTTAATCCAAATACTAAAGGCCCTGGTAAAAAACTAGTCAATTGATAAGCTTGAATCACTGATCAGATAGTAATGAAAGTTTAACTTGGAGTAAGAGTGACATATCAATCTGTTAAGAGTTTATGAACTTAACTATAGAAACACAGTCTGTTCGCTGACAAATAATCTTTGGCTGAGTACAGACACACAAACCCCACAATCATTGTTCGTCATCAAATTACTCACAGAATTTGCATTAATCAGCAATGACTAATATGATCTGCTGCCGGCAAAGTTTGTCATTTTAACTGCAGAAAGTGATGGTTAGCGCTAGCTAAATGGGAAGCTGCTACCTGAATGTTCTGTACATTGATGCGCTTCACTAATAAGAAAGAGAGAGTTAGACTTTAGTGAATCTGTGTATTTTGCCAACCTGGACATTGCTTTTATATTAATGTACAGTCCTCTCCAAAAGTATTGGAACGGTAAGGCATATTCCTTTGTTTTTGTTGTTCACTGAAGACATTTGGGTTTAAGATCAAAAGATGAGTATGAGACAAGAGTTCAGAATTTCAGCTTTTATTTCCTGGTATTCACATCTAGATGTGTTAAACAACTCAGGACATACCACCCTTTGGTTGAACCCACCCATTTTTCAAGTGAGCAAAACTATTGGAACATGTGACTGACAGAGGTTTCTTGTTGCCCAGGTGTTGCCTTTTAGGTTGATAGTCCAAACATAAATAGCTCTGCATGACTAGTCTAAGTTTTCATCCTTGGTTCAAACCTATAAAGACTGCATTTCCTGTTAAAGAGGATAAACCAACATGAAGACCAGAGAGCTGTCTATGGGAGAAAAGCAAGCCATTGTCAAGCTGAGAAAAGAAGGAAAATCGACCAGAGCCATTGGACAAACATTGGGCACAACAATTTGGAATGTCCTGAAAAAGAAAGAAACTACTGGTGTACTGAGCAGATAGAGGTCGAACAGGTCGGCCAAGGAAAACAACAGTAGTTGATGAAAGAAATATCGTGAGAGCTGTGAAGAAAACCCCCAAAACATCAGTAAGTGACATCAGCAACGACCTCCACAGTGCAGGGGTGAAGATATCACAATCCACTGTTCGATGAAGACTCAGAGAGCAGAAATATAGAGGCCACACCGCAAGTTGCAAACCACTCATCAGCAGGAAGAATCGGAAGGCCAGATTGAAGAAGTACAGAGATGAGCCGCAAAAGTTCTGGAACACATTCTTATGGACTGATGAGACCAAGATTAATCTCTACCAAAGTGTGGAGAAAGGCCAAAGTCTGGAGAAAGGCCAAAGTGTGGAGAAAGGCCAAAGTGTGGAGAAAGAAAGGAACTGCTTATGATCCGAAGCATACAAGCTCATCTGTGAAGCATGGTGGAGGTAATGTCATGGCTTGGGCGTGCACGGCTGCTTCTGGAACACACTCATTAATATTTATTGATGATGTAACTGATGATGGTAGCAGCAGAATGAATTCAGAAGTGTACAGAAATATTTTGTCCAATTT
>NC_060172.1:18035631-18093593 GCF_021292245.1 Micropterus dolomieu | reverse complement strand
CTTGGTTCAAACCTATAAAGACTGCATTTCCTGTTAAAGAGGATAAACCAACATGAAGACCAGAGAGCTGTCTATGGGAGAAAAGCAAGCCATTGTCAAGCTGAGAAAAGAAGGAAAATCGACCAGAGCCATTGGACAAACATTGGGCACAACAATTTGGAATGTCCTGAAAAAGAAAGAAACTACTGGTGTACTGAGCAGATAGAGGTCGAACAGGTCGGCCAAGGAAAACAACAGTAGTTGATGAAAGAAATATCGTGAGAGCTGTGAAGAAAACCCCCAAAACATCAGTAAGTGACATCAGCAACGACCTCCACAGTGCAGGGGTGAAGATATCACAATCCACTGTTCGATGAAGACTCAGAGAGCAGAAATATAGAGGCCACACCGCAAGTTGCAAACCACTCATCAGCAGGAAGAATCGGAAGGCCAGATTGAAGAAGTACAGAGATGAGCCGCAAAAGTTCTGGAACACATTCTTATGGACTGATGAGACCAAGATTAATCTCTACCAAAGTGTGGAGAAAGGCCAAAGTCTGGAGAAAGGCCAAAGTGTGGAGAAAGGCCAAAGTGTGGAGAAAGAAAGGAACTGCTTATGATCCGAAGCATACAAGCTCATCTGTGAAGCATGGTGGAGGTAATGTCATGGCTTGGGCGTGCACGGCTGCTTCTGGAACACACTCATTAATATTTATTGATGATGTAACTGATGATGGTAGCAGCAGAATGAATTCAGAAGTGTACAGAAATATTTTGTCCAATTTATGGAGAAATGCATTGAAACTAATTAGGAGGAAGTTTATCATGCAGCAGGACAATGACCCAAAGCACACTGCCAACAAAACAATGGACTTCATCAGGGGGAAAAGTAGAAGGTTTTAGACTGGCCAAGTCAATCACCTGACCTTAACCCAATAGAGCATGCATTTCACCTCCTGAGAGGAGACTGAAGGGAGAAACACCCCGAAACAAACAAGAACTGAAAGAGCTGCGGTAAAAGTCTGGAATAGCATCACAAATGAAGAATGCAACAGTTTGGTGATGTCGATGGGTGGCAGGCTTGAGGCAGTTACTGCAAGCAAGGGTTATGCCACCAAACATTAAATGTTATTTACTTCAAGATTACTTTTGCTCACCTAAGAATGCTGTGGTCTAATACAAACAGTGATATGTCCTGAGTTGTTTAACACATCTAGATGTGAATACCAGGAAATAAAAGCTGAAATTCTGAACTCTTGTTTCATACTCATCTTTTGATCTTAAACCCAAATGTCGTCAGTGAACAACAAAAACAAAGGAATTTGCCTTACTGTTCCAATACTTTTGGAGGGGACTATATATTGTCTGTAGCAGAAGGGAGTTACAAACTCAATTTTACAACCTGTTGTAATGTGACAATTAAATCTACCTTGTGAGCATACAGTATCAGTCTTACCAATGCGCCCAAGTAATTTTTAATTATTAAACACTATAATTTTCACTTCCATATACAAGCAAAATGCTGCATTGCTTTACAGAGCAGCGCAGCAACACTAGCGTGCTGAGGTGCACAAGAACATTAAAGAAAGGATTGCTATTTGATCGGCTTTGTTTAACCCTATAACGATCCATAAAAATACGCCCATATCAGCAATATAGCTTATTGCAATATGTATTTTAGTATTTATCTTTTTTACTGAATTTCAATATATCGCACAGCTGATACTATTATTGTGTCAACCCCAGTTCTTTCTGGTGGACACCCCATAACAGCAGTTACGAGGGTATGAATGTAATCAGCTCAATTAAAGGTTTGTCAACTCGTCTAGCTACATGGGCAGCAAATCTATCATCATATAGAGGTCCTCTCTTGTTCTATATATACACACGTATTAACAACTGGTTTGTAGCATAGTGACAGTAGTTAGATATTGTGGACTGTTTCTTGCTTTTAATTTGTGGTTCTTACCTGGCAGAGGAATGTGCATGCCTGGCAAGGGCACCCTGAAAGGTGGCACCATGACAGGGGGGAAGGCAGGTAAGGCTGCGGTGGGCTGGCCCACACTGTGAGGCAGGGCTGTAGGCAGCAGCGGCATGGTCTGCACAGCCGTAACAGGTGATGGCATCGTGGAAACGGTTACCACAGTGACTGGAGACACAGCAACAGTTGAGGTCACTGTGGCAACAGGGGTTAGGTCAGCTACAACCGTGCCTTTTGGGAAACAAAATGATAAATAATTAGTAACAGTTTTAGTTTTGCTTTTGTGTGTGCATATGGTCTATCCTTCATATAAGACTGTGTACTTACCTGCAATGGTCACAGAGGGGGAGGGGGAGGCGTTGGAGTCTGGACTGGAGGTGAGTGTGCGAGACGGGGTTGTGGACGGGGCTTGAGTTGGGGAGGCTGTTGCTGCTGAGCTGGCTGTAGAGTTGACACTGCTTGAGGTGGCAGCTGCAGTCACCCCCACATTTGCACCCGTCCCCGCGGCCCCAGGTCCTGCTACAAGTAAAGGGTTGAGTTCAGACTGCTGGATGATCTTCACACCGTCCGGTTTACTCCAAGAGGACTCTCTGGTCCTGGCATTGTAGTAATATGCCTGTGGAAGGGATAATAGACATAAGCAGTTTTTTACATTCATAGTTAACAGACTATCTCCTGCAAAGCTGTTTAAAGAGGTGGTATTATGCTCATTTTCAGGTTCAAAATCCTTTTTAGGGCTTGTACCAGAACAGGTTTACATGGTTTAATTTTCAAAAAACACCATAATTTTTTGTCATACTGCACATTGCTGCAGCTCCTCTTTTCATCATGTGTGAAGGCTTTGTTTTAGCTGTGGAGTGATACATCTTGTCTCTAAATGATCTTTGTTGGGAGTTGCACATTCGCAGTTCCTAGTTAAGGACTACTAGCCAATCAGAAGCAGAGAATAAACGGCTTTGTTTCAGCTGTACATGTTGCTGACCAGCTTGGCAACATAGACTGGAGCAAGAGTTTCAGAGTGGTGAGTTATTAAGCTACAGTAACAACTTTATGTCCACTGACTGCCTGGAGGGTAGCTAGGGTTTGGAAAGGAGAGGAGGTGTGTGCTGCAGCTCAGTGTTTTTCCACCGGTGTTTTTGTTCTGTGTCGTCACAGGGACGAAAGGGAAACAGCTGGACTACAAACTAACTGTTTTCAAGCAGTTCAGAGCAGCATTTTCTGTGGGAGATGGGAACTCCCTTTAGGCTGGACTTTGGGCTTTTTCACTTTGCAAATCTATTACATGCACAAAAAAGAAATATAAGTTAATAAAGGAGAGGGGAAAAGCCAAAAAGCATAATACCACCTCTTTAAGTGCAGTCAAGTGATTAGATCAGTCGTGTATATGGTTTCTACTTAAGTCTTAACATCAGGACAATATTTCACTCTTAGACTTAAAAAAAATCAGACAACCAAACTTAAAAGTTTTAACATACTTTTGGAATAACTGTAAACTCTTGACTTAAATATCCCTGCCTTTCCAGGACCCTGCTATGTGTTGACATTTCACTTCCAGCTCACCTTTCCCTCTGCCGTCTTATTCTCTACCCAGATCTCCTCTGTAGGGTTGAGTGCAGGGTTTCCAGACGTAGGAGCGGGGGGCATGCCCGGAGGAAACAGCATCCCTGGAGGCGGCGGCAGGTTCCCCATGGGAGGGGGCAGGAATGGAGGTCTCTGCAGCAAAAGATAGACACACAGCATTACATTTTCAGACTGTAAAGAGCAGGGCTAGGAATAGAAATTACCCAATAAAAGTCCTCCCTCCTCCAACAAAATGTGGCTTCATTGGGTATGGAAAAGAGGCCAGTCAGATTAGCAGGTGACTATTTAGGCAGGGCTTATTGAAACCTCTGAAATTCAAATTAAATTTGTGAATCAATAGAGAGAATCACACTGCATCTAAGAATCGATTACAAAGAGGAAGGTAGCCAAAGAGATTATAAAACAGTGTTAGTCATATTCCTCCTTGTTGTGCAGTGTTCTAGGAGCCAATACTCATATTCAGGCCAGAAAGTACTAAAGCTTTCTTTGTGGTCAATTTCTTTGCAGACTGCCAGCAAGAAGGCTGCACCACTGATTGATATAAATTCATAATAAACATTGGAGTCTCTGCTCGAGGATTTACCCTTTTCTTTGAACTTACTCACACATATGCACATTTACCCTCAAGGTATTTAACTAATACTCTTGACCAGAGGGAAAAAACATTAGCATCTTCATTAGAAGCTGTCAACAAGGAGGCAAATATCAGTTAATATATTGATATTATTCCTGTGGGATTACAATGACTGTTGGCAGCCACTGCAATAAAGTAAACAGGTAAGTAGCTGCATGTATGATGCCTGTCAAGAGAATCCAGTCTGCTTTGTAGTTCCATACACTTCACTGATAAACCTGACAATTATGCTGAATAATTCCCTGATAAAAGTTTCAGTTTCACCTCTCTTTCTGTCCATGATCAAGCTTTCGTCCGTCTTGCGCCGGTCCAATAATTTCAGCCCTCTCACACGCGCCCACATGTGCACGCTTTCCCTGTCTTTCTCTATCACATTCTTTTTTCCTTTCTCTTTCTTCATGTAGTTGTTGGTTTCATTAAATTCATTTCCAATTCCATCCTTCACAGAAAAAAAGGCCAGCTCACCAAAGCCTCCATCACAAATAAGCAGCCTCTACAACCCATTCATATAGACTGTCAGTGTGTCAGTCTGAGTGGGCTGCAGATGAAGTGTGCTAATTAGTGAAATCTCAGTACCTGATATTTTGGCTACTATGGTCTACTAAAATATATGTAATTGTATTAAGATTATCCATATTGTACATTTTACAAACTATCCATTGAGAACATGTTGAATACAAAATCAGATGGGAATGTCTGTTTTTTGACTAATAAAGCAAATAAAAACTGGCAAAACAAGGTGCTTCATGACATTGACGCAAAAACCATCCAGACATAACACCCAGTACACCCAGAGTCTGATATTAAAGGGACTACAGGGCTAACTACCGCAGTAGAAAAAGTACAACAAAACATCAACTCATAGTCCACATCACCCAATTGTTGCTCAGAATGAATCTTACAACAGAAACATGATGAATAAGAACTATTGCAAGTTGAACTGACCTGAAAGAAAACTTCTCCTTTTACTTGGCTAAGGAGGAGCTTAAACACAACATGCATTATCTAACGTCCCTATAAGACAGCTAGAACTTTCTGACCTGTCACTGTTAAAATATGGTTAGTGGAGTGTTTATTTTGAACAGATTTCTTATACTGTAACAGGCTTCTTTTAATCTTTGTCTATCTCTCAATGCATGCTGTTGAGAAGTTAAAATAGCTTAGCGTTACACTTCTATAAAGATAAACGTGCATGCATCCATATACAGTGTAAGTATTGAAAACAGTCACCTGTAGATGGGGGGGTCCAATGGGTGGTGGCATGCCTCCTGGTGGTGGGATGGGCGGCATGTTGGGGTCAAAGGGTGGACGTGCAAATGGGGGTCGCGGTGGGGGACCCCTCATCATCCCAAAAGGAGGTGGCGGTGGCCTAAGGAGTGGTGGTGGGCCTCGTAACACTGGGGTTTGGGCAGGCGCAGGTGCAGGGCCACGGAACCGCACTGCCTGCTGCGCCATTCTAGCACACCAAAAAAATAATACCAAGTTACAACCAGTGTTTTACAGAACATCACCACTTAATACTAACATGCAAATTTTCTACCAAACCACTCTACAAAACTGCAGGTAACTTTAGTGCTAGTTAAGGCACCCAAATTCACAATATGAAAGAAAAATAATGTAAAAATATTAACAACATTATATTGCAGGTAATGCAAAACAACATTATGTAGTACTTGCTTAAAAATCCAGACAGAGAGTACTGAAGGTTGATGATGCAGCCAGCCAGCATAAGCTTTGATAGTTAGCAGTTGATTACAAACACTATATTTCTGTTTCTGTGTAACCATTTCACCTTTATGGTTTTGAATTGATATGGTTCAGCTGATTTGTGTACAGTATACGAGGTGCAGACGGAGGTTTTTTGAAGATGCGATCACACTGATGTGGATGATGTTTTTGCTACAGAGCCTTTGGGTGTAACTTAGTAACGTTTTGTAGCTCTTTAGTGCGTATTACTCCACCGGTGTAACAGCTGAAACCTTCAGCGTGGTATATATACACATATATACACACACACTTTGATTCTAAATAAAGTCAAACATTCAATCAGTAAACCTCCTTACTAACTAGCCAGTCCATTCAACACACTGAATGAACGGACTTATGTGCCCCTGCTTACTAATGACTGTAGCATCTCTTAGCTCGCTGGCTATTATACAGTCACATGTGTGTACACTCAAGACAGGAGGCGTTTCTGAAACACAAACTCGGGGCCTGATGAAGTAGAAAGCTCAGTGAAAGATAAAAACATCTGGCTGTGTTTGATCTGACTGCCTGTGTTTACCGCGTGCTAGACGAGCCGCTTGGCAACACAGGCTAGTTAGCTAGAAGCTAGTTAGCTAATGTGGCTACATTCACAAATAAAAACACTGTTTATCACAACCTCTCGACCAAAAACAACGCTAACCGACTTCTCATAAAATCTCGGCTTGTGTTTAATAGCACACAGCGCTGATATTCATTTTAACACCTTATTTGCTTTTATCTGACCTGTTGTCGTTGAACCCGATAGTCTCGCTCTCTGCCTGGTCCGCCATTACAGGAAAATGTAACTACTGTCTTCCTGGAAACGCCCCTAAAAGATTTCTACTTTTCGTATTGGCTAAACTTGGACGTCAATCAGAACGCAGTCCAAGCTTTGTGAGCTCTGATTGGAAGAATATTTTCTAAAGGAGGTTTGGCCAATCATTCATTGGGCCGCTTGGGTCCCATTTTTCATGATGTCTTTGTTCAGTCAGTGTGCAGGGTGTTGTTAATAATAAGTTGGACTGTAATCACTAACACTTTTTGAATACTCTTTACTGTGGTGGTGGTCTCTATTTTGCGTGCTGTGGGTATTTTGTGTGCACTCTGTACAGCGTGGAAAAAAGTGAAGTCCAAAAATTAGTAATAATCTGTCACAGTGGAAAAACTGTTGATGTTCTGTGTTCAAAAATGTATTTCCATATGTAAAAGTCAAATATATAATAACATCTGCACGCTATCATCTTAAAACACAATAATTTACAACAGGTTTTCTGGTCTCTGCAAAATCACACCACAATGTATGTTTACCTGATCCTTTTTGCTTTTAAAACTTTATTTTTTTTAGCTGTGAGGCAAAGAAGAGGACTCAATGTATTGCAGACTTTTTTAATACTGACATTGCAGAGCACTAACAAAAAACTTGCAACACTCTCTTCAATGCCTCTCATTCAAAAAAAATAAAGTAGGTGTGTAGACTATGTAAACGCATTTCACTTGTATGTATGAGGCTTTTATCATTGTATGTGAATGAGTTTGGTTTCATATGTGTATGTGAGAGTTAAAGGTCATGGTCATTCTGAATAATGTCACTAACAGCCCTTATTAAAGTCAATTATTTGGACAAAAGTGCCTGGAAAGTGAATGTAATGTGGCGATGGAAGAGACAAACTGAGGCAGCCAAACTTTTACTACTTTTCACTGTTGCTGGTGTGAGGAGGAAACTATGAACATGTTTAAGATCTGAATATGATGAAAAACTGACAATCAGGTCAACACATATAATTTGATTTGGGTGTCCGCTGTATAATTTTGAGAACACTTCATTTTATGCAATCCAAAATCAAGACAGGACATTTTATTGTGGCATTTAGAATATACAGTACAAATAATAAAAGCAGGCCAACAGGTACAGACACAGAAGAGTTTCTTTATTTCATAACAAAACCAAATATATATATATATATATATATATATATATATAATATCTCCTAGAGCAGTCCAACAACATCAACATCATCCTCACATTTAAATTCCACCTTGTTGTTGGCCAGTAGCTGCTGACTGGTGCCAACGTCAGGCTGCTCAAGGCTCTCTGATGTCGTGGTAGAGCCGATAAGGACTCGATGAGGCTCCTGCTGCATGATTTCCCTGGCCAGAGTGAGCAGAGTGGTCTCGTCCCCCTGCGGGTGAGTTCTGTGGTAATTCCTCACGGAGCTGCTGGCATTTTGGTATCTGCATAAAACCCTGATATAAGCACACAGCAAGTAAATTATAAAATGCTCCAATGAATGTGTCAAAGCAAATGTCATTGAACTGTTAATTCACCAATAAGCACCAAAAAGTCAGTCAGTGTAAAAGTCTTTCAAATGTAAAAACCTGGCTAACCAAATCATTCTCCGCTTGCTGTTGTTGAAAAGAAATCTAAAATAAAGTGTGTTTTGCTTGTTTTGTATTTTATCAGTTGTTCAAATCAATTAATTACATGGGCCGTCTAGAAGGTATTGAAGGAAACAAACCAGCTCTAACACATTGGCTAGCAGAAATATTTCACTGATTATGCCTAACCTTGAATGGTGGATTTGGTACCTGGAGTAGCAGCTCACTGGATGATATGGGCTACAAGATGGGTAGGGATAGTAGCCCACTGTGCAGGGCATCATGACGGGACACGTGTACATGCTGGGGGCCAGCCACTTGGACTGAGCTGGAGGCATGGCCAGTGAGACAAACACAGAAACGCCAGGGTCCTGTCCTGCTCCCTGCCCTGAGGCAAAATACTTTCTACCTCTCTTCCTCTCTGGGTGAAACTCATAATCTGTCAAGAATAAAGCCAGAGTAAGTGAAAGAAAGAGGTTCCTAACCCACACTAGAACAAATTTCAAACGGAAAATACTGTATATGCTACTGTATAACTGCACTGGAGACAAGGCAGTAACCTTGCAGTAAATTGTCATCAAATCAGCTGCTAAATTGTCCTTACCAGGGAATTGCTGCTTATGCATGTGTTTCAGTTTGTGAGCCACTTCATAATAGGGCCTCTTCTGTTCCTCACTGAGCTTGGACCATTCACAGCCCAGTTGGATACTAGTGTCTATCATGTTGGCTCCGGGGCAGGCTTTACGCAGGGCATATCGGTGGATGTGAGACCACACCATAAAGGCATTCATCGGCCGTTTAATGTATCCATTCTTGTCTTGGCCAGACAGCATCTGCCTCATATCTGAGGGAGACATTTGGGGACTGATTACTTCGCTGGCGGTTTTATGGTAAAAAACCTCCCAAAATATTATGTTAATAATTTTGAGATCGACTGCCTTTGAAATCTGTAAGATAACAAACACAATATCCAGAAAAAATACATAGGATAGACTAAAAACACCTAATGAAAAAAAATGCCCCTAAATATTGTCTAGTATGTGTCTGTCAGTATTTTCCATTTTGATAAAATTCTGATAGACACTTGGATGTCAAGCTTATGATATACCAAGTCAAAGAAGTCACCATTTGGAATTAGTATCTCATTTTTACTTACTTCAAAAAGACATGGTTGAAGCTCAAAATGTCACTTATAATTTAAGTTTTGACAGTCTCATATAGTTACAAGTGTTTCATAATTAACATTTTCCAAGAATATTATATATAATGCTGTTATATATATATATATATATATAATATGTTGTTTTTGTCATTCCAAACATTGAATTTTTCTGCTTCCTTACTAAACCTCCAACACCTGTCACAGTCACACACAGGCTCTATGGGAATACTGTACCGTCATCCGTTGGCGGGATGGTAAAACTGGTGGCTGGGCCATCACCTCCGACTCTGGTTGATCTTGGGGTCAGGTGGACTGGACCTGGGCTCATGGGTTCTCTAGCTGCGGTGGCTTGTGGCAGATCCAGCCTGTCAGTGACCTGGAGCGGGACAATTTGTTCACCAGGTGGCTGCAGGTCCACTACCCTGACCTGGTAACCTGCTGCTGCTGTTGGGCATGGACCTGAAGTGACAGTTTCTGACCGTACCCCGCCACCATTGCAGCCTCTCACTTCCGCCGGCACACCTTGGTAAAGTGGTACTTTGTTAAAAAGGGTCGATATGGGTGGTAGAGTTAGCTTTCTGTCTGTAAATTGACAACTTGCTCCAACAGATGCCATGTAGTTTCCCCATGTCTTAAACTTATTACCGGTCCCGTCCAGGGGCTGAATGTAATCTCCCTCTCTGGTCTGGAGGAACTGAGAGGGCGTCGCTGGGTCCTGACCCGTTTCTCGTTTTCTTTTTTGAAAGTGCTGGTCCATTGTCATGACTGTCGCTGTAGTTTTGGGGTTGGTTTTAATGTTTCATCTGAATTGTGATTAATTAAAAACGTACAAAAGAACAGAGTAACGGTTCTTGAACGTTAAAAGGCGTTAACGGTGTTCCACAGGCCCGAACGGTCCAGCTAGCTATGTAGCTGTTAGCCACGTAGCTGACAGAATATGTACAGGGCTGTAGCCAGGATTTTAGAAATGCTGAGGGCAAGCCTCTTCTGTCTCAGTAAATTTTTACCACACATCAAAAAATAGTTTTTAATAATTATTGAAAATAATTAAATAAATAATTAAATTAAATAATCTGGCTAAATTAATTAATAATTTTAATTTTTTTATTAATTCTGTTAACTTTAATATTGTCTGTATACATTTTATTTTCATTGTCTTTAACTCAACTTTCACTGAGTCTACAAAAATTACTGGAATCAGCCTGTAAGTGATCCACCAAAGTTTTTAATGACAAAATATAACCTTGTCTAAAGTTGCCAGAACCTCCAAATTCCCAGAACAAATACAGGACATGACCCCAGTGTTTAGGATCAAATGTAAAATAAATATCATGCAGTAAGAACATAAACACAAACTAGCTTACACTTAGAAAAAAGGAAGAAACTGAATCTTTAATGTTATAATTTAATTTAATGTCGAATGAAGTACAGAAAAAGTACAACCAAATGAAACAAGCTGTACTGAAATAAAGAAACAAAAACATGATTTGTGTCAACTAAATTATGGTATTAGTAGCTCACCCATATGAACACAAGCTTACAACTAATTAAAATAAAATATTAAACTAATAGCTATGAAATAATCCTTCTGAGAGTAACAAAATAAAGATTTGGTCATTTGGAGTGCAGTGTCTCAAAAAATGAGAAGAGGCTCTGCTTAGCTGTGTTTGCACATCAAACAGAAAACTACACACACACACACACACTCTTCGAGACCCCGAAAACCCTTTAGATTTGTCTCATCTAGCCATAGAAATAATGTATTGAAACTCAGCTAATGAAAACATTCCTCCAATTTATCTAATCCATGTCAAATGTAAGAAGTGGTTATTAATACAAGGTTTGAGAGATGCACAGATGAGACCCTTGCACCAAGAGACAAAGTGAGCCGCAGGGTGAAAAATGTTTGCTGGCAAAAATACTTGGAATTAAAGGTACATTGCTGGGTTGTCCCACAAAACTGCTTTGAACATGACAGAAATTTAGAGGATGGTGTTCTTGTAGATGGTGACCATCATTTACCCTCTTCTCCCAAAGCCAGTAGGAAAATACTATATATAATACTATAAAACACAATAGTCTTTACCTCTGTCCAGAACATAACAGATCTATTTGGGTCAGAAAGCAATGCTTATATGAAGTCAAGTGTCCTACAAAAGCATGTCTAAGATAAATATCAGTGAATGAAATACTGACTGAATGAGTTACTGTGAACTGGTACCGCCCTAATAAAAGGAGGAGATGGGAGACAAAGAGGATGTAATATGCAATTCATCCACCCTAATATGGCTCAAGAGTTAAGTACACCGTTATCTCAACACATACACCCACCCTGCCCTCTGCTGGAGGAGGAGGGGATGGACTCAGCATATTCCAGATACTGTGACTGTTATTCTATATTATTTGCACAAGCAGTGAGAGAAAGTAACAGAGTCAGCCTCTGGCAATAATGTATTGGCTTAAATTTTATGACTGATGGTTGAAATGATATAAAACATGATATCTCAGGCTACAATGCAGAATTGAGACAGCAATGCCATTTTCATTTGTGTCAACCCTACTGATTGAATTCTTTGTGCAGTCACAGAGAAAAACTGTTTGCAGTGATTTTTCTTTACAATTGAGGGGGCGATACTGTAGTTCATATAGAAAACAGGTTCCTTCCCCCACAGGAGAGGAACGACTACAGGCTGTGGGTTTACACCTTCCCTGCTCTTCAGGTGTCCTCTGTGACGTAATTTCACACATCAGATTACCAATAGGCCGCTGGCGGGCACTCTCTCGGACCTCCAAGATTGTGGCGAACGATCACTGGTGCCAGCTCACCAAAGAAAACAAACACAAACATGCAAGGAAGTCTTCAAGTACAGCAGTCCTTCTGTAGTTCTCTCCCATAATGTCAGACATGCACACTCACACTCGCACCTACACACGCACACACACATTTGCACTCCTTCATTTCCCAAAACTGCCAAAGTTAGCGAAGGCATCTTGTTTGGGTGGAACCACGGCCGGGGTGATGGAGTGTGCAAGGCCCATCCCTACTCCTGGCACTCCCATGCCAGCCATTCCACTCATCATCACCGGAGCGGCCATGCCCATATTCATGCTCATGTTCATTCCCATCATGCCTTGGTTTACTGGAATCCCCCCCATCCCCATGGTACCCGTGGTCATTGAAGGGGGCATACCCATCGCCATGGCATTGCCTGCCATCATGGGAATGGCTGGTGGTCTAATAGGTGTCACGTGGGGTGGGGAGCTGAGGTTCATTCCTCCAAAGTTCTGGGCCAACAAGTTGACGGGAGGCACGCCTGCACAGACACATATGGGCAGGGAGGAGTTAATATACTCTGTTTTACCACTGGGGTTATAACAACTTATTTATTTTTATTAAATAATAATAATAAACATTATTTGTATAGCACATTTCATTGAAGAAATACAGCTCAAAGTGAATATAAAAACAGGGATTGAATGCCATAATTCATGTAAAACAATAATAAAACACCAACTACATTTCTTTAATACAAAACTTTCATAATAATAAAAATAAAGTTTTAAAATGTAATACAAAGAATGCATAAATAAAATCAAGTAAAATACAGCATTTTAAAAAGAAGTGCGTAAGTGTGGAGCAAAGTGCAGAAAGAGTTTCCGGCCTGCGTCAAGAAAGTCATAGCCAGTTAAAGGCTTAGGTGACGAGATACCTTTTTCCAGCTTTCTCTTAAAAATATTTAGCGATCTGGCTTCCCTTCTATTTATAAGTAATGGTTCCATAGCTTTGGGGCTGCATCCCTGATTTACTTGCAGCTGTCTCTGGGAACCTCAAATAAACCAGCAGCAGGTGTTCGCAGTGTTCTTGAATGTAAAAAGTGAACATGGGAACTGTGTAGCTTGGTTCTAGCCCATTAGGGCTTTGTATATAAGGAGGAGGACCTTAAAATCAATTCTAAACTGATCAGTAAGTGTAAAATAATTGTACCATCTTGTCTAATGTAATCTATGTATATTCAAAATGTTTACTGACATAACCTGATCTAATAAATCACTTTATTGATGGAAATCCTTACTTTGAAATGTTTTTTACACAGCAGGATTTCTGCAGGGTTCACCAAGTAACATTTAATTACTTATTTATATTTTCAGACACTGTATAGACATTTATAAAACATTTGTGAAAGTACTTTATACAGTGGGGAGAACAAGTATTTGATACACTGCTGATTTTGCAGGTTTTCCTACTTACAAAGCATGTAGGTCTGTAATTTTTATCATGGGTACACTTCAACTGTGAGAGATGGAATCTAAAACAAAAATCCAGAAAATCACATTGTATGATTTTTAAATAATTAATTTCCATTTTATTGCATGACATAAGTATTTGATCACAGACCTGTTAGTTCTTCTTTAAGAAGCCCTCCTGTTCTCGACTCATTACCTGTATTAACTGCACCTGTTTGAACTCGTTACCTGTATAAAAGACACCTGTCCACACACTCAATCAAACAGACTCCAACCTCTCCACAATGGCCAAGACCAGAGAGCTGTGTAAGGACATCAGGGATAGAATTGTAGACCTGCACAAGGCTGGGATGGGCTGGAGGACAACAGGCAAGCAGCTTTGTGAGAAGGCAACAACTGTTGGCGCAATCATTAGAAAATGGAAGAAGTTCAAGATGACAGTCAATCTCCCACGGTCTGGGGCTCCATGCAAGATCTCACCTCGTGGGGCATCAATGATCATGAGGAAGGTGAGGGATCAGCCCAGAACTACACGGCAAGACCTGGTCAATGACCTGGAGAGAGCTGGGACCACAGTCTCAAAGAAAACCATTAGTAACACACTACACCGTCATGGATTAAAATCCTGCAGCGCACGCAAGGTCCCCCTGCTCAAGCCAGCGCATGTCCAGGCCCGTCTGAAGTTTGCCAATGACCATCTGGATGATCCAGAGGAGGACTGTGAGAAGGTCGTGTGGTCTGATGAGACAAAAATAGAGCTTTATGGTCTAAACTCCACTCATCGTGTTTGGAGGAAGAAGGAGGATGAGTACAACCTCAAGAACACCATCCTAACTGTGAAGCATGTAGGTGGAAACATCATTCTTTGGGGATGCTTTTCTGCAAAGGGGACAGGACGACTGCACCGTATTGAGGGGAGGATGGATGGGGCCATGTATCGCAAGATCTTGGCCAACAACCTCCTTCCCTCAGTAAGAGCACTGAAGATGGGTCGTGGCTGGGTCTTCCAGCATGACAACGACCCGAAACACACAGCCAGGGCAACTAAGGAGTGGCTCCGCAAGAAGCATCTCAAGGTCCTGGAGTGGCCTAGACAGTTTTCAGACCTGAACCCAATAGAAAATCTTTAGAGAGCTGAAAGTCCATATTGCCCAGCGACAGCCCCGAAACCTGAAGGATCTGGAGAAGGTCTGTATGGAGGAGTGGGCCAAAATCCCTGCTGCAGTGTGTGCAAACCTGGTCAAGAACTACAGGAAATGTATGATCTCTGTAATTGCAAACAAAGGTTTCTGTACCAAATATTAAGTTCTGCTTTTCTGATTTATCAAATACTTATGTCATGCAATAAAATGCAATTATTTTAAAATCATACAATGTGATTTTCTGGATTTTTATTTTAGATTCCATCTCACAGTTGAAATGCACCTATGATAAAAATGACAGACCTCTACATGCTTTGTAAGTAGGAAAATCTGCAAAATCAGCAGTGTATCAAATACTTTTTCTCCCCACTGTATATAACAATAATTACTAATGTGAAAAATACCAAGACCTGCAGGTACCCTGCATAGTTCTTTTCTTTTTCCATGTAAAATGCAAAAAACAATTGAACATGATACCTGTTTGCTGGATGATATTGTTGAGTGTGGGCGGTGTCTTAGTGGGGTTGAGGCCCGCTGACAGGAAGTCCAGACTGATGTTAACGGAGGGGTCAGACCAGGTCGACCCTAATGATCCTTGACCTCCAACGCCAACCTTCTGCTGTTGACCTATAGGCTGCTGAGATGTCATGCCTCCCAAGCTCTGAAATAAATTACAAATACTTTACACTTAAATACACAAAGAATATAGTTTGACATCAAATACATATACAAGTGTCTCTTGGCATATTCTAAAAGGTTTAACAAGAATTAAAAACTGAAAGCAGTTAACAGCCTCAACACTTTTAGATTGTAACTCTTTAAGGGTGCACTGACATACATTTTTAAATGTTTGTGTCACCACCTTTGACATTTTTATTCCACTACTAATTTAGACTAATACATACTGGAAGCTTCTAGATTATTGGGGAATTAATTTCAATGCAATTCGTTATTTACAACATTTTTATTTTCTCAAGGTTTTAGATAAACTAGGGCTTCCTGTGATGTGTACCAAACCTACCTGTTGAGAGCGAGAAACGGGCATGGTGGGCATTGTAACCGATGCTCCTGGCGTTGCCCCTCCCAGAGAGAAAGTCATGCTCTGTGAGGCGCTCAGTGTTGTATGTGGATTGGTTAGCTGATGGTTAACTCCACCCATCAGGTCAAAGAGCTCGGCAGACGGTGGGATGGGGGTGGGATTAGAGGGTGGCGCTGTTGGTGAGTGGACACTGCCAAACAGGTCAGTGATGGGCTGGGAGGGAGCAGAGCTAGACGAAGCAGGTGGATTGGCTGGGAAGGCATTCCAGTCTCCAAATTCTCCATTTCCATTGGATGATGCAGCAGCTGGCCACGAGAGAGTAGTGATTTGTTCAGTTGTGATTGTAACATTCATCTTGGAGTTTGACAGGAACTGCCTCACTCCTTCACTGTGCCCTAAAATTACATTCATTTCCTAAAAATCCACAGTGAAAAAATCTAAATACACATACAATACAACGCACAAGAAAAGTATGAAGTATACAACATTTTTTGTCATGGTGGACCTCACCTGAACTTTTTCTAAGAGAGTATATTTCACCCCTGAAGACTTCTATCACACCTGTTTGGTTTTGTTAAAATGAAGGCTGGTGAGTAGAGTCAATCGAACCCTGGTGCAGACCAAACAACCAGACCAAGCCTGCTTGAAAAAGAAGGTACTGGACTCTGGTAAGGTTTGTGGTGATATTCTGATTGTAGATATGCAATTTAAGCATACTGCCCAATTCTTAACTACCAATAAAACCATCTGCTGATCGTTAACTGTCCAGGAAGCAATCTTATAAATGATGTTGTGAAGGAAATTCTAGGGAGCTGGTCAACACTTAATGAAGAAGATTTCAGGAAACTTAGGATGTATTTAACTGCAGTATTTATTAAAACTCAGCTGAGGAGAAAATGGCAATAACAGAACAGAGTGATAACACAGTTTTGTGCCAAACCAAATCTGAAGATCCCTTTTTGGTCCACAATATACTTACTTTACCAACCATATAATGTCTACGAAGTCAAGGTCATTCTCTACTGGCCTGACTATGTGTCTTATCTTATTGGATGTTGAACTCAAAACCTTACCTAAGTCACGTTGGAATTAGGAGATCAGATGCATTACATTCTCAGAAGAAGCTGTCTGTAAACATCTAAGACTGAAGAATAATGAAGAATATCTCTCATCCTTGGCTGTCTAGGCAACAACTTATTCCTGTCTATTCAGCTGTCGTCATGCACCCATGGTGGAGACTTTTTACTCACCTAGGTCTTCTTAGGAAAATTCCTTCACAGATCTGTATAATGGATTTATTTATGTAAAAAATCACTTGGTAACCATGGTAACACAAATGCATATCAGCCGAGATTTTCTCTGATTGATCTGACACTCAAAAGCAGTTAAAATGGTGGTCAGCTGTGCTTGTATCTGTACTTTGGCAGTTCATTAAGACCATTATAAAGGGTGACATCCCACAGTTACACCTCCCAGAATAATGCTGTACAATGTAGGGATGTCACATAACAGATACTTCGGTACCAAGTCGATACTAAAATTCTAAAAACATGTCGGTACTCTTGTTAGGTACCGAAGGTCCAACATGTGGAACACCTGTGAGATTGTAAAAAAAGTTAATAAAATTAAGCAATCGATTGACTAAATTAAATAAGCAGAGTGCAAGGTTGCTATTTCAATGGCTTGCTCATTTGTGAATATACTGACATCAAATCACTTCTCATCTGTTCTGGACATCCTTGCACAACTTTCACAGCAGTTATTTGTTCTTTGTAATGCTCAAAGTTTTTACAGAAAGAGTTTATGTTGAAGTACATGGGATTTATTGTGTTGTTTTTATTTTTTACTGTGGTATCGAGAATCAAGGAATGTTACTGGTATCAGTATCGACTGCTAAATTTCTGGTATCGTGACATCCCTAGTACGACAGGTCTTTAGTGACTGTAACTGTCATTGTTTACACACGGTCTATTTGCAGTCTAATAGTACTAATAATGCTTACAATCAGTTATTTCTTTGTGAGCTCTTTGAGAATATGATGGAGAGAGAGGACAATAATATGCACATAAGAAACGATAAAGTGCAGTTTAACTTGCTGTCAGTCAGCGGAATGTGATTACCCCATGCAGGTCTTGGTGATGTGGTGATGATATAGAATGAAACTGTCCAATTAGTGAGGTTGTACCAGGTTGTAACCTCACCTAAAAATTGAGGCATTCACCATCTTTCTCAGTTGCCTATAACAGCCTGTTTAGGCCTACTGTTTTCTATGTGAAGGACTCGTCGGATTTCCTGCGAAAATCCATCGTCTTAAACAGGCTGTGATGTTTATGTGCGCAACATTACTGCAAAACATGTGAAACAGTGTGATTTTGTGTTTTAGTTGGTTCAAACTAGATGATGTTAGCTTGCCTGCAAACGCCGACCAGTTGTTAACTACCTCACATAGTTGTAACTTATTTTCAGTCACTATGTCAATATGTAAAGCGTATGCTATTGGTTGCCACCTGAAACCTTACTGCTAGAAGCCACTAAAAACCACACAGCCCACCTCTGCATCCTAAAGCTGATTTGTGTAAACTTTATTAAAACAGATGTAAAATAGAACAAGGGGAACGTGTTGCTCTCAGGAGGAGGAGGCTAAGCAGCACATATTGGCACAATGGCATCGTGGCTCTAGCTCTGGCTAAATCTTTCCACTACAGTGGCTCGATCCACAACCTGGTGGAGGAACTAGTACAAATGAGTGTATTAGTATAATATTATAACATTATATTAAAAGTACATTGTTAATATAATAGTAAACTGTTAGTTTTATATTAATGTTAATTATATGTTGTTATTATATTCATTATAATCATTATAATCTATATTCTGTAATAGTATAGTATATAGCTTACCACTACTATAATATTAATTCCAGTTACAGCTGTTTCATTTTGTGGTTGTTTTTTATTCATTAACTTTGTGAAAGAAAAATATTCCACAGTTAGTCTCTAACTTTAATTTTAAGTAGGCTACTAACTCATCAATAATCATAACTATTTAGGCAGAAGGATTAGTTCAACATTTGGAAAGTTTGCTGTAGCACATCAAACTTTTTTTTTAACAATCCCACTCCATCCAGGCTGTGATTAATCTGTTCACTGTTTATGAAAAGTTGAACGTGTTTTAATAAAAAGGCACAGATGTAGCTAAACAGCCAGCTAACGTTAGCCAAACCAATATGCTGCTTATATTCTCCCTGTTGTCTGCTGTCTTACCGCTTCACCTGCTGACAGCGCATCTTGCTCTTGTTTTTGAGTAACGGGGCTGTTCAAGCGGCCACAGCGCTCAGTCTGACCATGTTTTAAACAATTAGCATTGGGGATCCGGCGTGGTGGAAAGTTGCGGTCGGTTGTGCTCGGTTCGCACGAATCTATTTTTAGGGGCGTATGAGTGTGAAAGGCTCGCACCGTAGATCCTAGATCCCTGCGCCTAACGTCACACAAAATAATAACTCGCTACGTTCTGCCTGTCTAGTAATTTGGGCTATGCAATATAAATAAATACGTTCACCCACACTTTTACCATACAAACTCATTGGACAAAAAGGATGTTCACATTGACAAAAATATCTACAAAGTATAATACCCTGTTAAATGGCGATCAAGACTTTTTAATGGCCTTAATTTTCGCAAAATTGATTTATTACCTTTTAAGACTTTTTAAGACCCCGCGGATTTTTTCCCCTTGATCCTGACCAAATAAACCAAACTACAGGTGTGACAGTACCTTCAGATTAGGAAGAGCTAAGAAAGGAAAGTTTACCAGTGGAGGCTGGGAGGCTGGCAGAGGCCGCAGGAGAGGAGAAATCAGCAAAGCCACTGATGAGGTCTGAACTGCCACCTGGATGGATGGACACATTCATACAAAAGAACTCTTTTGTCCCACAAAGACTGCAACGCTTCGTACACCACATACTGAAATTTTAAAACCACCTTCGTAGCCTTCATTGCTTCCTTATCTTTGTGTGTGTAAAAGTTTGTAGTTACCTGTACTCTGATTGGATGAAGGGTCAATAACTAGCAGGTCAGCTAGACTGCTACTGGAAGTCTGCCTGACTGACGACTAAAGACAGAAGCACAGAGACACTGATTAAACATGTACTATTGAAAATGTATCTCACATTTGGAGACATGCGCGTGTTTGTGTGCGTACCTTCTCCTCTGGGCTGTTGTCTCCAGTGTAGTGGGCTGCAGCACCCAGGTCCAGAGTCTTGCTGGTTGTTGCTCCACTGCGTTTCCGTGTGGTGGTGGTTGTGGTTTCTGTTGCTTGTGTGATCTGGATGCTCTTCGTCGTGACAGTTTCTTCCTCATCTTTGAACTCAAGGGTTTCCTGCCTTCCGTTTCTCGATGCTCTGTCCTCCTCGTTGTCACTATAGCAATCAGACAAAGAAAGTTTGAGAGGCTGCACTCAGAAGATTTTACTATTCACCGTTTTGTTGCTTTGCAATTATTGTATGTCACGGCCCTTTGTTTTGTAACGGATAATCCAAGACACAATGGTTTATTAAAGATGCTAAACACATGACAGCAAGGCCAAAAACCTTCTGATGTGTAACGAGTGGGGGGTGCTTTGCATTTTGATTCTGAGTTTAAAAAGGTAGCTATCAAAAAAAGGAACCAATGAGCTACTGCAATAACAACACCACAATGTACAACCAAGGAACCATGTAATAACTTTAGTTTACACCCTCAAACCATTTTAAAATAAGCATTCGTTCAGATGTTTTATAAACACGTATAATGTGTGGATGCCCCTGTAGCTCACCTGGTAGAGCACGCACCACATATCAAGACCTTTGCTGCATGTCATCCCGTCTCTCTCCCCTGCCTTTCCTGTCTCTCTCTGAGCTTGTGTTCTTTCTCGGCCACTGCGTTCCTCCAACAAATGCCATCTTGGTCTGCCATCCCCACATACAAAGCGATCTCGGTCCCGGCTGTTCTCATCTGTGACACCACGATGGTAGAATGAGCTACCACATGCCATCAGAGCAAGGGCGTCCCTCTCTAACTTCAAGTAGCTCATCTCTTCCAAGAACAGTCCTCTTAAACACCTTTGACCCCTAACCTCTAACATGCACTTCCTGTGTTCTTATTCTCCTATCTCCTTATAATTTTCTTGTAGTCATTGCACTATTTGGTTAACTCTTACTTCTTCCCTAGGTTTTTACCCCATTGATGCCGTACACACTAATAGAACTCCTCAAATGTAAGTTGCTTTGGATAAAAGCATCTGCCAAATGAGTAAATATAAGTCTACCTGAGTCTGTCGGGTGAGTCGTCTGGTTCCTTCTTTCTGAACTTGTTGATTGTGTCGTCGATGGTGCTGCCTATCTTGTCGCTGATCTCTCCGAGCTTCTCACTAAAGGGGAAAGCTCCTTTGCTCTTATCCCAGTCCTCATCCCACTTATTCCGATCCAGCTCATTAGCTGGAAGATGAAGACAGAAAAGAACAGAGAGAGAAAAAGAGACTTTGTAAACCTGTGCACTTTTACAGGTATCCACCAATGGACATACTAATGGTATAAACCTCACTTTCAGTTGTACAATGTTGTGATCTATTATATATATATATATATATATATATATATATATATATATATATATAAAAACATATGTAGTTTATAAAAAAATAAAAAACAACATATTTGTATCGATTGACTAAACGATTAATCTACTAGTGGTTTCAGCATTAACTAATGGACTTGATAATAGCATAACTACTTTAAAATGTATTTATGTTTTATAAATAAATGATAAATAGGTCAACTCTAATGCTCAAACGATAAATCATTTGGCAAAAATCTAATCCATGATTGTTTGGATAATTAATCAATCCCTGAACATTTTAATGAATATTTAATCCTTTAAATCATTTATCAATTTAAGTTATAAGTTATGTCATTTTAATCCACATGTGACTCAAGCTGTCAAAGGAGATGCAGTGAATTACTTACTGTTCTTAATGCTTCCTCCTCCTCCTCCACCTCCCATACTGTCAGAAGAAACTCCAATGTATTTATCTTTGTTCTTCTTGGCTTTCTTCCTCTCCTCTCTCAGTCTGTCATCGTCCTGGACGAACTCCACCATCTCCTTCACCTTCTGACGCACATTGATGCCCTGATCCTTTCCATTCTCATCTGGACAGACACATGCACACAAGCACAACACAAACAAACACACACACAGAATTAACCCTTTCCATTTTGGACACTCTGATCTTTCTGATATCTTGTGTACAAATTAGATGCTATCTCAAATATACATCAAAATAAAGAAGAATAAGACGAACAAGTTCAATCAACATGGAAAATAGAGGGAGCTTATTTGTATTTAGAGACTCACCAATGAAGTGGTAGTTTTCTAGAGATCGCAGGTCGTAGATGTGTTCTCTGGCACTGGTGACGACTCTTTCAGACCCATTTCTGATCAGATAGGCCAGCAGTAGTAAAGCCTTGCAGAGTAAAATAAAGATAGAGTGTGAGAGACATGACAAGGGAGTGAAAAATGGGGGGGGGGGGGGGGGTAGTCAGCATAGCTCAGTGAAAAATATTTCCAAAAAGCCATACTTAAAGTCAGTTCATCTTTCCTCAACTCTCAAAAGGGAAATTTATTTTTCATGTCCCCTCTCGTAAACTCTGCCGAACTGCTCTTTAAAAAAAAACAAACCCATTCTTCCTAGGCTCTTGCATAATTTATAACCTTTGCAAATCAGTCTTATGAGTCTGTGTGCAGGATACAAGAATGTAGTCAAGATGTAGTGCTCTGATATTTGCACTATATACACAGTGGGGCCAAAAAGTATTTAGTCAGCCACTGATTGTGCAAGTTCTCCTACTTAGAAAGATGAGGTCTGTAATTTTCATCATAGGTACACTTCAACTATGAGAGACAAAAGGAGTAAAAAAGGAAAATCCAGGAAATCACATTGTAGGATTTTTAAAGAATTTATTTGTAAATTATGGTGGAAAATAAGTATTTGGTCAATAACAGAAGTTCAACTCAATACTTTGTAACATAACCTTTGTTGGCAATGACAGAGGTCAAACGTTTCCTGTAAGTCTTCCCCAGGTTTGCACACACTGTAGCTGGTATTTTGGCCCATTCCTCTATGCAGATCTCCTCTAGAGCAGTGATGTTTTGGGGCTGTCGCTGGGCAACACGGACTTTCAACTCCCTCCACAGATCTTCTATGGGGTTGAGGTCTGGAGAATGGCTAGGCCACTCCAGGACCTTGAGATGCTTCTTACGGAGCCACTCCTTCGTTGCCAGAATGGTGTGTTTGGGATCATTGTCATGCTGGAAGACCCAGCCACGTTCCATCTTCGAAGGCTCTCACTGATTGAAGGAGGTTTTGGCTTAAAATCTCACGATATATGGCCCTGTTAATTTTTCCCTTAACACGGATCGGTTTTCCTGTCCCCTTTGCAGAAAAACAGCCCAAAAGCATGAGGTTTCCTCCCCCATGCTTCACAGTAGGTATGGTGTTCTTGGGATGCAACTCTGCATTCTTCTTCCTCCAAACACAATAAGTTGAGTTTTTACCAAAAAGTTCTATTTTGGTTTCATCTGACCACATGATATTCTTCCAATCCTCTTCTGGATCATCCATATGCTCTCTGGCAAACTTCAGACGGGCCTGGACATGTACTGGCTTAAGCAGGGGGACACGCCTGGCACTGCAGGATTTGAGTCCCTCTTGGCGTAGTGTGTTACTGATGGTAGCCTTTGTTACTTTGGTCCCAGCTCTCTGCAGGTCATTCATCAGGTCCCTCCGTGTAGTTCTGGGATTTTTGCTCATCGTTCTCATGATCATTTTGACCCTACAGGATGAGATCTTGCGTGGAGCCCCAGCTCGAGGGAGATTATCAATGGTCTTGTATGTCTTCCATTTTCTTACAATTGCTCCCACAGTTGATTTATTCACACCAACCTGCTTGCCTATTGTAGATTCACTCTTCCCAGCCTGGTGCAGGTCTACAATTTTCTTCCTGGTGTCCTTCGACAGCTCTTTGGTCTTTGCCACGGTTGAGTTTGGAGTCTGACTGTTTAAAGCTGTGGACAGGTATCTTTTATATAGATAACGAGTTCAAACAGGTGCCGTTAATCCAGGTAACGAGTGGAGGACAGAAGAGCTTCTTAAAAAAGAAGTTACAGGTCTGTGAGAGCCAGAAATCTTGCTTGTTTGTGGGTGACCAAATACTTATTTTCCACCATAATTTACAAATAAATTCTTTAAAAATCCTACAATGTGATATCCTGGATTTTTTTCCCTCATTTTGTCTCTCATAGTTGAAGTGTACCTATGATGAAAATTACAGACCTCTCTCATCTTTCTAAGTAGGACAACTTGCACAATCAGTGGCTGACTAAATACTTTTTGGCCCCACTGTACACAAGATTCAGGAAGGATTAAGGAAGGAACAAGAAACCGCTTCAGTACAGCAGTGAATCAAACAGAAACACTGCTCCTTCTGAAATCACTGCACCTCACATGTGCAATCACAAAGAAGCTTTAATGAATCCTGAGAAAACAATAGAGAACTGAGCTGCACAGCACAACACAAATACAACACAGTCACCGCTGGGAAACAACCCACCAGAGTGTAACCATACCTTGTAGACTCGTCTCCAGTTCTTCTTGTTGTCTTTCAGCATCCTGGTCCACAGCATGTTCATCACCTCTGGGAACTGCTCATACATAAAGGTAGATCTACACACACACACACATACACAATGAAAAATATTATAGCGCTGGGAAACCCTATGCAAGTAACCAAAGCAGGATCAGGCCAAGTGAACAGAGCATGTGGAGAATTAGCCTTACATTCTAACAGAAATCATATTTATCCTTAATAAAGACCTTGAACACAATGTTAATGTGTGTGTAATGACCTAATACAGTTTTTCAGCTGCCTTAGTGATGATGTGCATGTGTTAACTTGCACATACAGAAACCGGGTGTGTTGCGCTTACTTGGCTATTTCCCCCATCAGTTGTCCGGAGGGTCCCCAGGGGTCATCATTGGTAGCCTCTCTCACTTTGGACTCGATTTCGGAGTAGTTCATCACCACATTGGTGCTGTTGGCACAAACATATATTTTCTTCATAAATTACACTAATAAAGCACTCGAGACATGTAAAAGGTGACACCCTGTGGCTTTCCCTTCTTGTATTTCTGTTCACTTATTGTGAACACAGGGCCAATTATTGTCAACCTTTCGGTCAGTCAGACTTGAAGCAAATGTTGCGTGCTGATTCTCTTCACACTCCACTCATCACACTTTCAGAGGTCAGGCATAGCCAAATACAAACAACTGAAGCACACACATTGACATGATAACACAGAAGAACACCAAGATCCATGTGAATATAGTGAGATCAACAATTAATTGACAAACGACGTCTCGAGCTACCAGAGCACCAGACATAAGATGATCCTTTATTGATCCCTCAGAGGGAAAACACATACGGGAGCCAGAACTGTTGTACATCAACTGATGTGTGAAGTGCAATACTGTCTCAAGCAAAGTGTCATAGCAGTGGGATTAGTAGCAGCAAAGTCGTCAGCAGATTGTTGTATACATAAGAGTAATATGATACAGTCAGCTCTAATAATGTACAGTCAATAATTATGTATTTAATTGTACTTCTACACACCCAGATGTCTAGCTAATGCTTTTAATTTTTGATTGTACAGTGTACTTTCAACTGCCCTACTGCTATGCAGCAGAATCAAACTGAGAATAACTGTGAAAAATAGAATTATCACAACAAATAGCTTTATTCATGCATGTCATACACACAACACACAATGAAATGGTGCAAGACACTGGAATCTGTGTTCACTGAATAATGAATGACAGCTTTCTAAAAGCCCGTGTCCTGTCCGCTGTACTTCAGAGGACAGGCATGCAGGTGTGTGTGCACACACACACATATAGAAGCATGGTGTGTAAGAAAATCTTCAGTCAGTGTGTGCATGGAGGTGAGCAGGGTGTGTTTTTCCATCTATCTGTGTGTGTGCACAACACAGCCAAAAGCAAACTTCTCCATAATGTCTGCTACCTGCCATCTTTGTTTTTGTGGGCTCACCTGCTGCTCTGTTTGTTTTCCTGTGTGTGTGTTGCATCTTGTGTTAGGCATGGCTTGCTTGACAGACCCCTTGCTAAAAACGCAGCCAATGCACTGCAACTTGAAACAAACCTCTCCTCCCTACTGCAACTTTCTTATCTACTGTTCCTTCAGCCAGCCATTCCTCTCTCCTTCTTCAACCTTTTTTCCCCCCACAAATGTCTACTTCACTTAATTTTCTATCTTGTTTCATCTGCCAATTTTCAATCCCATCATCACTACTTTATTCCACAGCAGTTGCTCTCTTTTCCTACCCTTCCTCTCCCCCTCTTTCTCCTCAGAGCTCTTCTACCTCCCAGCTAAAGGAAAATAAGTGGCTCCTGTACATTTCAGGAGCTGCCTTTGACTGTGCTGCTGTCAGCAGATAGTGAGCTCCACAATAGTGTGACTTTTAATCTGCAGGAAAAGCATAACCGTCGCTGCCAGCTCTGTTGAAGGAGATCAATAATAGAGGGTTTTCATCATGCCCAGTCAGCCACAACCAACAGCTGATGGGAGCTGCTCTTGTGGAGGTCTCTATATGTGCTACCTCGATATATTCCCTCCTTTCTTAGATATCTTCTCTCTTCTTTCTGTTTCTTCAATCTACTTTCCCCTTTTCGCATTTTTGATATAATTGGTCCTTTAAAGGACGGAGCCAAACAGAGAACACAGTGTCGCAAACTGTCAGCAGACAGTGAAAGTGAAATATTAAATATTTGTTTATAGGATTTAACTGTAAACGTGGAAAATAAAGATGTAACATGGGAAAAACTAAACAAACACTCTTGGAAGACTTGTTGGCCATACATTATCACCATGATCGATATTTAAAAAGGTATCCAGGGCAAAACGTATGTAAGATTTCTTCAGCCTCCCTAAAAATAAAGAAATAAAAATAAACATTTAACGGTTGTTTGGCAAAATGCAAGAGCACATTAACTGCTGAAACCTTCAACTTTGAATTACCTGCCCCATGTACAAAAACGCAATAAAAGATCAAGATAGTTTGAAAGCTGGGCTTGACATTAGCACCCACCCACCAAATAAGGGTAGAATAGCCAGTTGCGTGTAACACAGTCACGCTTACTAGCCACTCTGGCTGTGGGTGGCATTCATAGGGCATAGGAGCAACAGCACGGCACACTGTAAACTTTACAAACTAAGTCTCAAAATGACTACAAACCACCAAAGTTAGTTAGTGCAACTAAAGGAAAAGGGTGATAGAAACAGAGGGCAGTGTTGTTACTACAACAAAAAAAACCCATTCTTCTGCAGTCAGTGGAGGCGCTTTAGCAACTCATGTGCTGTTAAGCTAAACAGACTTTTCTCTGGTGTTAGGATAATCGCATTAAACAAAAGCGATGCACTGATCTGTAACACTACACTCACTATCAGTCAAATACTGCACAAAGCACTGGATTATATATCAGGAAAAAAAAAACAAAGCATGCCATATAAACTAGTTATTATCAGTTTAGGTGTTATTTGAGACAGAAAAAAAGATTCTTACTGGTAATATATATATATATATATATATATAAAATGTTATTGCAGATTCAAGGCTGTGGTATTAAAAATGAAAGCCATTCCCACATGAAACTGACTGTCAGAGATCAGTTTCAGTGTTTAAGAGGAGTATTTAAAAGGTTGACCTGTGACAGCAGATGCACCACTGACAGACCAGTATTTCAAAAATAATTTTTTTGGTCCCTATAGAGAGCACTACAAAGAGTATTATTTTTTACTCAGCAAAGTCATTCATATACAGCCTTCCTCTTGGACTTGTTCTTCCACCTCCTTGGTTACAATAAAATTAATATATACATATATACAACAACAGATATCAGAAAGACACACACCACAAAGATGCACGTGTAGTCCAGTGTTCAGACAAACAACACAATGCTGCAATACCAGCATTAGCTAACGTTACAACAGTATGATCTGTTTGGCTAACAAGCTCTGTTGCCCGCCGGGGACCATGGCCTCGCTGGACACATTGGGAATTGGCAGGACGTTTACTCATCCATACACAATTATCTCTCGACACCTAGCTTGCCACCATCCTAGTTCAACATTTCTAGTCTTGAAATAATGTTAAGTGAACGTTAGTGGAGTAAGCGGGCATCACCATTGTGGGACAGGGCGTGATTCTGCAGCAGCACTTTCACAAACAGTGGGCTTAGCGGTGCTAGCGGAATTAGCTAACTGGATAGCTTTGGTTCTGGATCGAAAATAAATTAATTAGCATTTTGTAATATTGTTTTTTTCCCCCTGGCTTTTACAAACCAGTGAGGAAATGGAACAGTGGGAGATACCATTGTAAAATACGCATCTCTATTTATGCCACAAGGATGAGACTGGCAACTAGCCAGCTAGTCGGAGCTAACAGCTGAGGGGGCTATCACCGTGACGTCACGGCCTGTATCCTCTCCCATGTCAGCGATAAAGGCTGCTGATGCTGCCCGGCTAAGCCGCCTTGCTAGCCGGATAGCTTAGAAGCCACTTAGCGGTTTAGGTCGCGCAAACAGATCCACCTGCGCCTCCCGGTACTCACGCTTTGTCCACCAGCTCTCTGACTTTCCACATGTTCAGCATCTCCGCACGCAACTGCGGGCTCGCCGCCTCGATACTACGCCGCCCCCGTGTCTCTACGCCCCGCAAGACAGAGGTGGTATCCGGTCACCGACGACAATTCCCCTTCAACTCCTCGATGAGCTCCGGTAGCACAACGGCCGCTGCAGTTAACGGACCGGCCCCAGTTGCTACGGAAACGTCGTTCTCCTCTACGTCATGTCGAGCTGACGTCACATGCGTATTTACGTATTTACCACAGTCTGTTGTATTAATGAATCTTTGTGAACGAGGGAGATATAAAGTAATATAGAGCCTACATATTAATATATTTTTTATTAAGTAATTTGCTAATTATTAAAGAGGTTTTAATAGCTTTTTTGTTTGATGATAATTTAGAGACTGAGTAAAAGAGATATTGTAATTCAATACAGAACAGATAGAAAGAAGGAGTGTTTTGAAGTGTTCTAGCCTTTACCAACAAGACATAATAGTTTTACAGAGTTATCAATGGGTTGTGAGTCAGTTTTACAATTTAGAAACAAGACCATGTCTTCTAATATGGGTATTAAGCTATTAAGCTATGGTATTAAGGTGTTAAAGCGCCGAAAAATCAACAAAGCTACTTCTTTCCAGAATTCTTGAGAATAAGTACAATTAAAGTAAAGATTACTAATAGATTCAACTTCTAGTTTACAGAAAGAACATAAAGGAGAAAAATCCGTTTTAAATTTGTTTAGCAATTTATTACAGGGATAGTATCTATGTCAAATTTTCATATGGACTTCTTTTATTTTATTTGAGTCTGACCAGATATCCTCCGCCAAGATTAATGGGAAATGTAATTTCCATAAGAGAATCGATTTGGGAAAGTCACTAAAACCAGAGATCAGTACTCCTCTGATATGGCGATTATTACACGTACGATTAAAAAGATCTTTCCCACCAAGTGTGAGCTTGGGGAAGTCTCCCTTCAAAGGACCATACAACAATGCACTTTTAAGTAAGAATATTAACTTTGGAGATACGCTTTTTAAAACATTATGATATTCTTTTCGAGAAGTATTCAAACCCTTATTACGACAAAATCCTCATATTCGAAAAATTTGCCTCTATCATTAAGTACGACTAGAATAAATATCACACCCTTCTAATACATGTTTTCCTTTTCACATACTCAGTTTTGTTTTTCCATATGAAGTTAAATAAAAGCAAGTCAATGGCTTTACATGTCTTTGGGTCAACATACAGTGAAATGGCAGGGTATTAAAATCTTGAAATACCTTCTGCCTTTGACAACAGTACTCAACGTTGTATGGAGAGGTCTCTTTGCAGCTAACAATTAAAAAGTTTATTCATTTTTTCTATTTTGGGCAAGAAATTAGTAGGTACTCTCTGAAATTGTGTTTTTTTTTGTTATTTAATACACTTTCTATTCCTTTTATTTTTGTTGTTTATTTTTTACTTTTCTGTACTTGTTTTTTATTTGTCCCGATCTAATTGGTAATTATATATTCTGTATTGCCGTGTCTCTTAATGCATATAATTTTATTGTGATATTATTAATATTCACTGCTTGTTACATAGTAGATACAATCTGTGTGTTGGTTTTTTGTCTCTTCTTCCCAATGTTCCAATTAAGTATTTTTTGCTCTAATTCGTGTTTGTAAAGCAGTGCTGGTTTGAGAAAGGTTTGTGTGACATGTTGCAGGATTTCTTAATCTCAGGACTAGCTGGCATTTGGATTGTGTCGTACAGCTGTTGTTGGAATACGTTTGGGGCAGAACGCAGGAGATAAAGCTTGCCGCCTAGTTGTTGACTACTTTCTGGAGAACTGTGATATACTCTGTATGCAAGAGACATTTTTAGCAAAGCAAAACTTGGAATGTTTAAATTCTCTCAATGATGATTTCATGGGTCTGGGGAATTGACCTTAGCATGGGAATAGTCAGGGGTAGAATATCAGGGGGCGTGGCTATCCTATGGAAAAAAAAGTTAGACTCAATAAATGTGGTTAGGCTTGATGCAGATTGGTGTATAGCCCTGGATTTTGTCTGCAATAACAAGGAGGGTTTTTTTAAAAAATCTTAAATGTGTATACACCATATGAATGCTGTCAGAATGAGGATGAATATTTAAATAGGCTTGCCTTCATCAGTTCCTTTATTCAAAACAGCAATACCTCTTTGGTCTATGTCATTGGAGATATGAATGCAGATATCTCATATGAGAAGTCACTATTTGCCAAACATATAATTCAGTTCTGTGAAGATAATCTTATATTGTCAAGCAGAGTATTGTTGCCCGCAGTCAGTTATACTTACATTAGTGAGGCTTGGTACACTATGGCTGGACCACTGTATCAGTACAGCTGATGCACATGCCTCACTGGGGTATATAAGCATTTTACATGGGGTAACAATGAGTGATCATATACTTGTTGCTATGTTGATAAATGCTGAATACATAACTGTGCTATCCAGATGAGAAAACCATGTCAACACAGAAATATTATGCTGGTTGACACTCAAAAAGGAATACATTTTGGCCTATTATGCACAGACATGTCACTAGGTAATATCCAACTACCTCTAGATGCAATCCTGTATAGGGATATTAACTATGAGGATGAGGAGCATGGGAGAGATATCTGCTCCATATATGCTCACATAGTACATGATTTGTATGAAGGCAGTAAGCCCTACTATAGACATAAAAATAAGAACCATAAAAACAAGCCTGGCTGGAAGGAGTATGTAGCTGGATACCATATAGAAGCACTGGAGGCCACTAAATCATGGGCAAATGGCTGGTAGACCTAGACAAGACAATAATTGGGCAGATATCATGGCATTTTGAGAAAACCTGCACTGACAAAGTCGATGTACAAGAAATGTCTATGGACACATCTGCAGGCAGCCTTGTCAGTGTGGCTGCTGTGCAATGATGTTACAGTTTTTTCTGAATACCTAAATCATTTCTGAATCAACCAAATCATTTACCAGGTGTGCCAAATTGAGTGCATGTTCTCTGCTTTACACTACTCTGCTCTGTAATTTTATAACACACAAGTTGTTATGAACTGGACAGAACGGACCCAAACGCAATGCTCAGACTTTAACAGGTTTTATTAGGGAAAGGTGGGAGCTGGGGTTTGACCGTGTTTCTGTCTGAGCAGGGGAGACCAGTGACAAAGTCCAGGGCGATATGGGACCAGGGGGAGTTCAGTCTCTTGGCAGTTTGTATGTAGGGGAGGTTCTTGTGGTCTGTCCAAACTAAGAAGGGGTGTTCTGCTCCCTCCAGCCAGTGCCTCCACTCCTCCAGAGCCAGCTTGATGGCCAGAAGCTCCCGGTCACCCACGCTGTAATTCCTCTCGGAGCTGCCCTCTTTCGATGATGTAGCCGAGAAACTGACAGTGGGGACATGAAACTCACACTACTCCGCTTTGACGAAGAGCCTGTACCATAGGTTGTACAGGTGGCTGGACGGGAGGGGCGTGTCTGGGAGGAGATCTATAGCGCGGTCGTAGGGGCGGTGGGGGGGTAGAGACAGGTCTTGGTCCTTACTATAGACGAGAGCAAGGCCGTGGTACTCGCTGGGGACACCGGACAGGTCGACGGGGACGGATGGCGGGACAGGCTGAGCAGGATTACCGGGGGCTTGAGCAGACAAAAGGCAGGACGCGTGACAGGCAGTGCTCCAATTCCTGATCTTCCCCCGCGACCAATCGATGTTGAGGTTGTGAGCGACTAGCCAAGGGAGGAGATCAGGTGGAAAGAGAGGGACTCATGGTGGTTGCCGGAGGTGACGAGAAGAAGCGGTGGGGTGGGATGGGTGACGGTAGTGAGGGGTTGTCCGTTGAGACCAGTGGCGTGCAGGGGAGAGTCAAGGGGAACCTGGGGAACTGTGAGCTGACGTGCGACCTCAACATCCATAAAATTTTCAACTGCACCCAAATCAACTAGGGCCCCGAGGGGGAGAACTACATTGTTCCATGTAACGGTGGCGTCAAGCAGGGTACAAGGGTTGGGCGGAGGAGTTTGGCTCGCCAGTAGCCCCAAACCTAGTGACGAGCCAAGTCTTTTGGGCCGCGCACGACAGACAGACAAGAAATGGCTGGGTTTGCCATAGTACAAACAGTCTGCATGGGCTCGGGAGGTGGTACAGAGGGAGGCGAAGGTGGCATCGGCGGTGCTGATGGCGTAGTCGAGCGTTGCAGGGAGGACGTGGGTGAACCGTGGGTGATGGCAGCTTCGACCAGGACGTCGAGACCCGCCAGCTCGTCCCTAGTGGCCAGCAGAGCTTTAATGCGATCGCTGAGCCCGCCTGGGAACGCGTACCGGAGAGCCGAGTTGTTCAGCTATGCTGCGATCTCCCTGGCGGAGAGAGAGAAGCCGTCTAGGCACCTCCCTACCCGGCACCGGGCGATTGAAAACTCTCCGCATCTCCTCCACAAAGGAGAAGTATAGGAGAGAACGTGTGGCTGACCGTCTCTAACAGATGCGTACCAGGAAAGAGCCCGGCGATGTAATGGTGCTTTCAGACCAAAAGCGAAGCGAGCGTTTGGGGCGGTGAGTTTACATACAAAGTCAATGCAAGACGCGTAGAGCCACGATTTCCTGTTGGGCAGTGCGAAGCGACGTGAAGGGACCGCGGGGCTGGTGACGCGAAGGCAACGCGAAAGAATTCATGTGAGTTGAATATTTTCAACTCAAGCGAGAAAGTCGCATGACGCTGATAGCCTATCAGTGTTGAGATTGTCTGTACGTCACTGACGATGTGTGGAGAGGGCCAGGCAGAGTGGGGGATTGAAAATCTGCTGGCTGGCTGAGAGCTACTAAACTTGGGGGGGAGGAGCAGGGAGCATTTCTTTCAACCTTTGGACAATTAAACACCCGTAGTCGGTCGGATTCTGCTCCGACAACTACGTCGTTTACTCGCGGGAGGAGCTCAGAGTTAACTGCTTTTATTAAATTAGCTTTTTACTTAAGTTTTTGGGATTACAACGTTGATTTATCTTAACTTCTCAGCAGCTAGCTTCCGTGCACATCTGGTTCCAGTGTTGTTGTTAGTGTCGTTAGTTCTGTCGGACTACGACTTCATATTTATATAAAAACCGGACAAAACTGGACATTACTTGGAGAAAAGAAAGCGAGGAGGTTGAACTACCTGGTGAGTTCAGAAAACATGTGTCTATAACTTTATTCCAGCTATTGTTGTACTTTACTGTGACTAAGTTAGCATAGAATAGCCCTGATCGATCCAAACTCCATTCAGAAAACAAACATTTTAGAAGTTGTTGTCCAGCTGTCTTGCTGACAGACCTGACAAAGCATGAATTCATATGTTTAACAAATCTGCATCATGTTGTAGTTATTTCGGCATCAGTTTAATCTGTTTATTGCTATTTAATCACAGTAAAATGTTTCCTTCGGGTTCATACAGTTGTAGTAATGGTGACTTGTGTTTATTCACGTTATCGCGTTAAAATCGCCTTCTCGCGTTGTGTGTGAACACTTGAAGCGAATATACTGACGCGAGGAAAGCGTCGCGAGGAGAAAATTCGCGGTTGGTCTGAATGCCGCATAACACACCTTAACTTCATCAGACTGGAATGTTGCTGGCTGCCTCTTAAAGAGGTGGTATTATGCTTTTCCCCTCTCCCTGAGTTATATATCCTTTTTGTGCATGTAACAGGTTTGCAAAGTGAAAAAGTCCAAAGTCCAGCCCAGAGGGAGTTCCCATCTCCTCTCTGAACGCTTGAAAACAGCTCGTTTGTAGTCCAGCCCTTCACTTCCTTTACTTGTGACGTCACAATGAAAACGCATCATAAAGCTTGCCAAGCGGCTAGTGGGGGTCAGGCACGCCCTCAAAACAAGCTAGTCTGAGCGGAGGCCCTTTGGCTCGACTCGCCTTTGTTTGGTTTTCCATTGTAGAAATGTTGCACCTGTACCTGCTTCCAGGTACTTTTTTTCTTATCACCTCACCTCCGTCGAGGTTCCAAGCGAGCTGAGGGATACTAAAATGTAACGTGAAAACACAACAGACTGCTGATTGGTCAGAGAATATTCACTATTCACTGCATCATCATTGTGTGCACCAGACAGAGGCCAGCAACTGAAAGTTTTATATTTTACAGTTTTCGTATGTAATTTCATCACTAAATCCACTTCTGAGAAGTTTTGAGGTGAAAAATCTGCTGTGTAGATTTTAAATATTGACAGTTTTACAAGAAGTGATGGCGGAACAAAAATCTGCTTGAATATTTTCAGAGTTGAGGAGCTCCGCAAGTGGCGGCGGGTGATGCCTGTGGCGAGGCTAGCCAGCCACCCGCTCACAGAGCCCTCTGCTCCCGGCATCACACAGACCGCTGCAGCAACAATGGCAGAGGAAAACACAGCTGGAAGGTTTTCATACCGCTTATCTGTCTTTACATTCTGAGTAATGTTGAAACGTTTTAACTTAAAAAAGAGAAAGCCGTGTGGATCGCTGGTGTGTGTGTCGCATTGAACATTACGTCGCGGCAGTTGTGTGTGGCGTCGCTATGACGACAAGCTGCGTACTATCTCTGGGTACTATCTGCAATGGAAAACGAAGCAGGACCGAGTAGAGTCGAGTCTATCGATTTGTGCTGTGGTAGCATTTTTGGGCAAGGCAGCATAGATCGTCAGAACACCGGCGACAGTTCCACGTTTAGTCCTAAAAGACGATGCAACTCTGACTCTGTTTGGGCCTGGAAATTCACAATCACAAACTGTAAGTATGCTTTATTGGTTGTGAATTATATTTAAAATAAACACGGCAATGTAACTTCACACGACTGTTCAAGTGCAGAGTTGTTGTGAACGTTGGCTAACGTTACATGCTAATGTTACACCTGATGTGAAAGCTACTGCACAAACGTTCAAATTATTTGGCCAATTTTTATGTAAAATTGAGTTGAAATATCGTGATTTTTGTAGTGGTTTATGGTAAAATGTCGAACAATGATGTTGTGTGGTTGTGGACTTGAGTAACTTATACCACACTACCTTGTTTCTTACGACCCGCCCTTCTCTGCTTCTGATTGGCTAGTAGTCCTTACCTGGGAACTGCGCATGTGCAACTCCCAACAAAGAATTTGTACAAGTAAGATGCATCACGCTGTAGTACAAGAGCGGAGCGTACAACACATAGGGTGAAAAGAGGAGCTGCAGCAATGTGCAGTATGAGAAAATTATGGTGTTTTTTGAAAATTAAACCATGTAAACCTGTTCTGGTACAACCCCTAAATAAGATTTTGAACCTGAAAGCATAATACCTCTTTAAACACCAATTAAGTGCCCAGAACGCCAGAGAATTTGTCCGGATGGGAGACTCACGAGGGGAAGGTGCGCAAGAGGAGAACAGAATGGTCGGACAAAAGGAGAAAAATAAACAGGACACTCACAGTCAACTGGGCTGCCACCACAACACAAGTAGCTGTAGGCAATGGTTCTAGTATTATGTACTGTCACTTCTGTAAAAACCTAACAAATGTTTTTGCAGATTTGCAAGAAAACCAGTATCTGGTGAAACAGTTTTACTGTTCAACCCAGAGATTCACATTATAAATATTGTCATTACAAATAACTGCATCACACTCAGAGAATTACAGGACGACACACTGGCAGATAACAAAACATCAACAGAGTCAGTCTCTGTGCATTGACCTTTCAAAATAAACTTAATTTGTGTAAAACAAGTAAGGAACACATTCATACTGTACACATTTGGGCACCTGGGTATATGTGATTTTTACTGTACTACATGCATAACGTTGTTTGCTTTTGCAAGAAATGTGTATTGCTTTGCTTTTTTTAGCGTAAGGTTTAGTGATTATTGTGTAGATTTTTGCAAAAATAGCCTATATTTTCAAAAAATGTGCATAAGCAATCATAAAAACTGTAATATTAATATGTTGTTAGACTGTTGAGAATAATGCAGTTGAATGACTTCACTTCTGACAGTCCGTACTCCACTCCCCCTTAAACACCCGTCTGAAATCTGCCGTATGTATGTCTATGTATTTTTCTATTTATTAATTCATAAAAAAAAACCTAAAACAACACGTTACTTGCTAAATTAATATGTAAGTATATTAGATTGTGCTCAGCATGGAAAATATATGACTTTTCTTTGTTTTGTATTTGCATTATATATTAGCCATCGGCTGCCCTGTTCCAAATATCGGCATTGGCCATTGAGAAACCCATATGGGTCTATCACAGTGTATTTCAGTCTGGTTAGTGTGTCTCTGCTTGTCTCATACACACTGTACGCTGTGTGCGTGTCTCTGTGTTTGTGAGTGTTTTAGTGGAAAAATCAGTTTTTGTCCTCCTGATTTCTTCACTGTTTGTGTGTGTAAGAAAGATAATCTGGGCAAATTCACAAACAGAAGTATTTTCTGGCTTAACTGTGGTGTTGTAGCACTCTCCATGTCAGAACGAATTTTGGAAAAAGGGTTAGGGTTAGGAAACTCTGCCCCCTCAGCTTGAAATACATGTAATCGTTTTAAATCGAAATAACTTGTCTCTCCTTGCCATTTTTAAATCGTTGATGAAGGACTTTGAGTCTGAATCCATTCATTGTTTGTAAATTCACTGTGTCAATTATTGTGAATTATGTTGTTTTTGTGTTTTTATTTACACCTGTATTTGATGTATTGTGTTTTGGTATTTTTATATAAGGACTTGCTGCCGCCTATATTGTCCAGGATGCTCTTGGAAAAGAGATTTTTAATCTTATTGAGACTTTCCCGGTTAAGTAAAGGTTTAATAATAAAATAAATAATGACATAAACAACTTTCAAACAAATGATTAATTTAAGGTGTTGCATTCTGTTTATTATCACCACGTTTAGAATTTCTTACTTACCTACAATAGCTATAGGCCTATATGTCAGAGCCTCTGGAGCAACTGGGGGTTAAGTGTCTTGCTCAGGGTCACACTGGATGTGGCGGTGGGAATCAAACCCAAGTTTCCCACACCAAAGACATGTGTCTTATCCCCTGCCCCATTGCCACCCCAGATGATAATACCCATTGATGATAATAGCCATTTTTTTGGAGAACACTGAATCTCATTCTGAAACCTTTGATGACGTCATGCAAAATGTCCAACAGAATGTTCTGTTGGATTTAAGCTTCCTGACAAACTCCAGTTAGTTGCAACTGGACCTCCAAAAGAGAAACATCTCTCAGTGTGAACAGAGCAAAGCTACCAGAGACGATACACAACTACCAGAACCACAAGCAACTCTACTACAACTCCAACATGATACCTGTTTTGAGCCGACATGGAAAAGAGCAACAACTCAAGAGGTGAGGTAAGATTTTCTGAAACAGCAGACACTTTTTATTGGAGCAACACTTATTTAAAGCCTAGTTTTTATTTTATGTCTTCATTTTTTATCTTAAGCTTAAACAAATGCAATAATTATAAATATTTTTCAAGATAGGGGTTGAATCTTTAATAATCCACATTGTCCGCCTGATGTTCAGACTGAATTTGCATATTATATTATTGCATTATCTCATATTAAAGAGAGCAGCTATTCAGAGTTCAGGCCTGTGAGCTGATTGGGACAGTATTTTTTACCTATTGCATGTATATTTCTGTCTTTCAGTGCTCACAGCATAATTCCATCAGAGCCCTGCATGCCCTGCGACGAACCCTTAAAGACTCAAAATCGGTAAAAAGGCAGCTCACCTCAGAAAATGATGCTCTGAAGGAGCAGATGGCCAACAACAAGATCAGCTGGGATATGGAAAAGCAGAAACTGCTAAGTGAAATAGACAGCTTAGTGTCTACATTGTTTATGACCAGCAATCACATGGATGACATGGAGAAGGCTTTAGATTGCACAAGAGCCACTCTTAAAGAAAGTGACAGTAAAAGAAAGGAGGCAGAGAGAAAAAATGAAATATTAGAAGAAGAGGTCCGCTCTCTTGAGAAACGCCTGCGCTGTCAACAGATGGAGAAAGAGAAAATAAAGGTACAGCACACCAGCTGATCACTTTGGAATAAGAACTTGTTGGATTCTAACGCTTTGTTTCAGATTTAGTCTTTGAAAGAGAAAACGCTGAATGACAGGAGCTCGCCAACAAAACAGATAAAGAGAAGGCCAAGAAGAGAAAGAATGAAACGAAGGCAAGGAAGGAGACAGAAAAGAGGCTGAAGAAGGAGAGAAAAGAGGAGGAGAAGCGAGAGAAAAAAGAGAAGGAAGAAAATGAGAAAAAGCAAAAGGAGAGGTTGAAGAGAGAAAAGAAAGAAAATGAGGAAAAGGATAAGCTAGAAAAAAAGGAGAGAAAAGAGCAAGAGAAGAAAGAAAAAAGAAAAGGAGAGGAAGATGAAGAAGAGAGAGGAGTAATTTTTTTTCTCCCCTTTTAACCTCCTCACCCCTTTCTCCTTTTCACCCCTACCCCCCAACATCCCTACCTCTCCTACCCTCTTACCCCCATCTCCCCATCCATCTTTCCTCCCTCCCTTCCAAACCCCCTCTCCCCTTTCTCCCTTTCGCCCCCCCCAACCCTCCTACCTTCTTACCCCCCATGTCCCCATCAAGCTTCACTCCCTTCCATGTCCCTGTCCCTATGTCATATTGGGTTTACTCCGGGTACTCTGGTTTCCTCCCACATGCCAAAGACATGATCACAGTTCAAATAAATAAATTAAATCAAAAAATGATTAAATCACGTCTGTGTATTTGAATATAGACTTAATGTACATGGCCCTGTTACATGACAGCAGAGGTTTTAGATACTGAGAGTTTTGACTTGTTTGATATCTTCAAAGCTTACTCTTCGTTTTCACCTTAACATGATATGAAGTGATTTAGGGTCTGTATGATTTACTGCAGCTGATATCCAGCTGGACATGCCCTCTAGTGATGAAAGTGATAGCCTATTACATCAAAGTGTGAAAAGTAGTTGTGGAAAGCATTGAAGAACATACTTTACTTGATACTTTTACATTTTCTGTTACTTTATACTTCTTTTATTCCAAATAATGGTTAGTACGCATAAACCTGAATAATGAAAAACTATTTTATTGAACAAAACTGCAACTCTAGAAAACAATCGATATCACACATAGGTAGCCACAGTTGCACAATCCTCCAGTTTTATTATTTTTCCACCAGAAAATATTAGGGCATCCTTTTTCTGTATGTGGATCTACATCAAAATGCAAAAAAAATGTTTCAAGTGAATCAGACTCATTAAACCAATGAGATGTGGCCATTTAAATGCGGCCATAAGTAGATAACAAATTAACTATTTGGTTGCAGTTGCACAGTATGCTCAGTTATGGCAGTTTATGGCAAAACTACCAGAAAAACAAGTTTCACTATTGGTCTCTAATTTAATGTTATTTTTCAGTGCCTATGAATAGTTCTTATTTTAATTAATTCCTTGTTTTCATTGTTTTGCAACATTAAATTGCTGTGGATTACACTGTCCAACAGAAAAGATCTGAATACTTCTTCTACCACTGTGCATGTGAAAGTAGACAATCCAAACACAGTAGTATCCTTATCCCATTTTGTTTAGAAAACATTTTATCAATTGCACACCATCCTGCTAATGTCATAAAACATCACTGCCCCACCTCATCACTAGATGTCACTGTAATCCTGCTGTTGCCTCTCATGGTTGGTACACAGTTATGTCACATATCACTGAAAAATACAAAATATTTTAGCGTACTTGACAGAAAAATGTGTTGTTGTTTTTCTGACTGCTGCCATCCCTTTTTATGCAACTTTGTACTTCTTCTGAGGTAAATAGTATATATTTTTTTACTACACCACATTTATTTGATAACTTAAGACTAGATTTGGATATTTAATACAAAAATGATGGAAACATATATTATAATACATTAAACTACCCAGCGGTATAAGGTATTATAATTGTCTCCACCTGTAGCTGCAACTTCAGAGTGACGGTTACACATTAATTCATCAATTGTTATAGTCCATTTATATAACATATATTATAATGAAATGGATCATTCTCCATGATGGGTACTATATTTTGATGCTAATTCTTGTATGTACTTAAACTTAAGTAAAAGTTTGAAAGCAGGACTTTTACTTGTACAATAATAATTCCACACTGTGGTACTGCTACTGTTACTTAAATTGTTAAGCTCAAATTCATCCTCAGATCTGCTCCATTGATAATAGTTTATTTCAGTTTACCAGTTTTACAATTGCTTCTGTATTAATGTATATTGTATGCTATGTAGCAGAAGGGACTTACAAAACTCAATTTCAATGTATAACTTGTTATATTGTGCCAAATAAATGTACCTACCTACCTTAAATATTTACACTTAATTAAAGACTTAATTAGTACTTATTTTAATACTGTATTGCCATTTCAAATGAATTTGAGCCAATTTTTATGTGAATATTGATTGGTGTCATTTATACAGAAACTCATTTAGTTTCTTTGGAAATACCTTTTTGTGCAGGGTGGAGTAAAGGACACAGCACACATCTTGTTATTGATCAATAACATCCTTCAGTGTTGTTCAGTTGTATATTCACTGCGAAGCTATAGCACTCGATCAACCTTGTGGGAGGATTTGTATTTGCAGTTGTTCCATCTGTAACTGAATGTACTGCTGCAGTTTCGACCAGGTCTCCCTTGTAAATGAGATCCCTAATCCCAGTGGGACTAACCTGGATAAACAAAGCCTTAAAACACCCACAAAGCATGTAATGTACAAATGGGTGTTCGTGCTGCAGAGAGTTCAGCTGGGCCAAGAACACAATACCTGATTTTGAACACCATGTTCTCTGTTTTCCAATAAACTGTGACTGCAACACAATTTAACAGTAATGCAACAATATTATATGAGTCAACAAGGAGGTGATGACAGAGAAAGATATGGGATAGGTGCAGAGACAGAGGAGGAAATGGACAGAGCATGTGGAGGCTGGGTCTGTGTGTGTGTGTTTGTGTGTGTGTGTGTGTGTGTGTGCTCTGTTCCCTGGAGTCCACCCTGGAGATCGCTTGGGAAAAAGACCTCTAGGTCTGCCTGAGGTCTGACTCGTAGCCAAGAAAAGCAAGACTAAAATAGTGTGTGAGAGAGAGAGAGACGGAGAGAGAGACTTTAAATCTGAGAATCAGACATGTGGGCAGGGAAAAGAGAGAGAGAGATGGAAGATGGAGAGGGCGTGAGAGGAAGGAGGAGCCAAAAAGATGGAGAAAGAGTGTGGACAAAGAGCTTTGTATCTGAGGAGAAAATGTATGGAAAATAAAAACATTCACATGGTGTCACACAAACACACACACACGCACACTGCTGATTGGAACCATATGCTGACAGACAGAGAGAATAATGGGAAACTGTGAATTGTTTGATTTGTTTTCCCTCTTTGTTGTGTTGGGATGGGGAATGGGTGAGAGCTGGGGTTGGAAGGCGTCCGTGACCATAGATGATGATCAGCCATGGGAAATTCCGATGAGTATGAGTCCACCACGCTGCATAGACATTAACAGGTCCATTAACAGCATGCTCAAGGGGGCACTTCCACTGTGTGAACTAAGAACTTGAGCAGCAGGGTGCTCAAAAAGTCATGTACTGACAAATGGTGGTTCTGATACTGAATGATCAACACTACTGCTGACCAATCAAGTTAATCTTCAATGTCTCTCTTTCTCCCCCAACACATAAATAACACACTTTTACTTATCTGGTGTGACAGACCCCAAAACAGCTGTTTCAATGGCCAGATTCAACTAACTATTTAATAGAACACACAGAAAATTAATAAACACCTGCGTTGTTGGCAAAGATGTCTCAAGGACACACTCCTATTAATGTTTTCAACTGTTAACCATTTTAAAAAAACAGCTTGAGAGGCAATTTAACTGGCAGACAGGTGGTGCTGCAAATTCCAAGATGAGAACCAATCAAAAGCATCAGAATAGCATCAGACTTTACTAAATGGCTGTGGTTGGAAATGGCAAAGGAAGACATTGTGCACATGAAAACCATGCAAAGCAACAACAAAAAACCATATTATTCAACAAATAGCCTAGCCTTTTACTGAAAATATTCAGGTCTAACCCTCATGAACATTTTCATAAGTAACTAATTTAATTACATTTTCTCCCAGTATCTGCAGTAACATTTATTTAGTAATAGCTAAATTACATGTAGCACTCCCCAGTACTGAGGACACACAAGACCAGCATATTTGCTTCTATGAAAGAAATCACACAACCACATAATTGAATCAGTTAAGTTATTAAGAGAGTATGGGAAAGGTGACTAGCAGCCAAATTTTCTTTTTTCCTTTCCTTCTGAAGTCCCGAGGCAGCGGTGTGACTGATGAGAGAGGACAGGCTGAAGACAAGCACCTGCGCATGACAGCAAACATTCATTTAGAGCCAGTAAATGTGTGTTTGTTTCAGAGATAGGGAAAGGAAGTTTTTGGCCAGTTACACTCGTTCCTAATAACAGAAAAATGCAAAGAGAGAAAAGTAGAGGAAGAAGGGGGAAAGTGAGTGGGAGGTGAAGGAAAAGCGAGGCTGATTTGCTGCAGATGCTCCAGTCTACTGGGAAAATGACATAAGGTTGATCTTTTATGGAAATGGGTGTGTTTATATTGGTGTGTGAGTTAGTGAAAAAGACATTGTTTCACATTTTTAAAACAAAGTTTGACCAGCCAAAGGGGCTAGCAGTAGCTTAGTGGTAACAGAAGTGAGTCAGTGAATCAGGAGGGGGGTTAATTTTTGAACCAGACAAAGAAAGTTAAAGTGCTTTCCATGATGGAATAAAATGTGCAATCAGGCAACTAAAATCATACAAAAATAAAATTGAATAAAATACCCAACAATAACAGATCGTAGGTAAGATATTAATAGAAAATAGAAGACATGTTGGAAATAAAATGGTATGGGAGCATTATAGCTGGAGAGCGGGACTTTACGTGTAAAGGAATGTCCGTTACATTCAAGTCAAAGGATTTCACACAATGCTGATTAAGCCTAATCACCTGTGTTTCGCAATACACCAGAGTTTTTAAATCTGGTGCCTGTGGCGACATTTCCGCGCGGGCACACCTGTAGTTATAGGTTTCATGCCAACCAAGAAGCTGAACGGGGGGGGGAGCAACCCAAATCCATTTTGAGAGCTCCACGATCCCGTCATTTCTGCAAATAAGAAAAGGTCAAGATGTATGTTTAATAGGCTAAAAAAACTTAAATGGTAAGGAATGTAACCTAAAATAATGAAGAAGCCAGATGAAGGTAACCAAAAAGCAAAACCAGCAACATTTCTGGATGCATTTCAGCCAAGACAGCAACAGCCATGTGAATAGTCAGAGTCATAACCACATCCCTCTCTCTCCTTTGCCATGTTCTGTATTCTCCCATGAGAAGTGTGGTGCTATATCCTGTGTGTCCACTTTTAACATGGAAACTATGACTGTATCACACACACACATCTTGTTTTTGTCACTTTAGAGGACATTGTGTTTCACGAATCCTCTGGAGACATAACCTCAACCAAAAATGCCTGAATGTTTAATGGTTTACCTTGTGGGTGACCAGCTTTTTGTCCCCAAATGGGAGGTGAGTCTCAATAATGTGACTGTGTGAAGACATTTATGTCCCCACAATGTCATTAATAATGCACACATCATCTGCACAAAACACATTTTCACTTGGACAAAACAGTTTTGTAAAAATAGTCCATTTATATATATATATATATGTGTGTGTATATATGTCCTCTGGGTCCATCCATCTGTCTATCTTGCCACTGGTCTTAAAACAGCATTCACTTACAAAATGTCCATTACACAAATTTAATGGGCCGTATTTTAATCAATATTTTCCTCATCAAGTTGGTATTAAATACAACCAGAGAGTCCATCCAAGAGCTGTAACCATTTGGCACTGGATGTTTGAGCACTACAACAGTGTCTCTGTTTCTCCTGTGAGTTGGAATCATAACTCTGTCTCTCATTATGTCTCCTCTGCTTTAACACTACGCCTCAGGCCCCCAGTTGTTATTTTAAATCTTTGCTAATTGTCTGACTTTGGCATGGTTCCTTTCCATCACCTTATGAAATCCAGTTCATGCAATTAATGTGTAGTGTGTTCCCTGCGTGTGTGTACGTGGTGAGTTTTACTGGCTGGCGATATCAATGTATTCAGGGCATGCTTGTGTAAATAGAGTGAAGTCACATACAGGGATCGTTTCCACTTTCCTTTACATGAATAATATTATTGTAAACTATCTGTGACCTAACCTTTTCTGCTATAACTTTCCTGTTGAATAAAAACACATGTGGCCGGTTTGAGGAAGGCTGGCCGCCGTTTGAGCGCTGGGTTACTGATTGATGACATCACGGCTCCCCGGTGTGAAAGTGGCAGATTAGAGTAACTCTGGGTGCTCGTAAAGTTGGAGTTTGTGCTGTATTTTGGCTTCGAGTCATGAAAACAATGCTATGATTTTTCCCCAAAGGAATTTATTTTTTCATAACTGATGATAATTACAGATTTGAAGCATTTACGTAATTATCTTCCACTGGTGTTTGTTTTTGCCAGGTCGCCCTTAATTTGGACACTTGTCAGTGCTCAAGTTGTTGTGTGTGTGGACAGTGGATGTTAATGTATGTGTGAATATTATGCAAAAAGGATCTCTTGTCTTCAAAAAGCACAGAGTACATGGGGAAATGGGAAAGTAGTGTGTCTGTGTGTGAAGTGATGGCTGTGGGCGAAGGCCTGATTTCAAGGTCGGACAGGAAATGCCTGTGCAGATGGAAGAGTAATGCAGACACACTGAGAACGGTATACAGGAAACAGCCTACTCTGCAGATGTGTGTGTGTGTGTGTGTGTGTGTGTGTGTGTGTGTATTTATATGTGTTCTTGTGATTAGTGGCAGCAGTTTACCATTATATCCAGAGGAGGCAATAGATAAAAGCAGTAATAGTCAATAGAACTTGCATGATACAACCACGGCAACTGAAAATGTCACCACCTCTTACATTCTATCCTTACCTGGGGTGCGTTTCCCAAAAGCATCGTTGCAAGCTACGGTAGCTACTTCCTTGGTTGGAACTATGCAGTTGCGACACAACTGTTTCCCAAAATCCTAGTTCGAATGATGGAGGTAACTAAGTTGGTAACTTACATGGTACGTACCATTGTTAAGTGACTCAGATGTTCCCCAAAACATTGATTCAGTACTAAGTAACTTAGTGGTGACCATCTACAAACAGCAGGTGTTTTCTCACAGATTACCCATCTCTTCACAATAACTTAATTTAATATTAGTCACCCAGTACAAAGGTTAAAGGACAAAATGGAGAATGTAAAGACGAGACTTTTAATATTACCTTCATGTATACATTTCTAGGCCTATGAGGAAGATGGGTGTTCTCTCATCTTCATTAAACACAAAAATAAAAAGGGACATCATACAATTCACGAAAAGTACTGTAATGAATAAATCCCTAAGAGCTTTCGTTGCCATTATAAAATAATACTCATGTCTATCTCAATACATAACATTTTCAAGCTTAGCCACTTGTTGCACTAAGCTTTTCTCAAGACCTTAAAGTTATTTGCGGTCAAGGGATTCATAATAGTGTTAAAGTGTTTAAATGAAGATACTTGCAGATTAAACCTCTTACTAAATGTTTTGTAATCGCTAATAGTTCTTACTTTTTTCTTAGGCTCAATAAAATGATTAGCTTATATATTATTTATATTGTTGATTTTATTAATACTATTGTTGATTTTCTTGTTATTGCCGGTATATGACTATAATATGAAAAGCCTGAACAATAAGTTAGCAAAATAATGTCACTTAATATCGGTCACAGTTGACATAATTAGGCAGAAAATGACAACGTTGTCAGTTTCCTGCTGTGCAAAACAGACAAACACATCTTGTAACATGTTAGTTCAAACCACAGTGGTACCAACAAGGTACGTACTTCAGATGTTGGTTAGTTTAATGATGCATTGTACCAAGATAGTTCAATACTACCTTCCGTGGTTGTACGGAAACGCACCCCTGATTGACTCATTTATGCAAGACTGGAGGAGAGTTTGGTGCTGTGACAGTCTACAAAATTTTTGATAGATTAAAGGGTCACAAGCAATAGAGGATGTAAAACTACTGCACTTAAGTATGTCTTTGCTTAATAAGGTAATCCTCTTTTAGACATGCTATGCAATGTTGGTCGATCGGACCACCACTTTTTACCAGACTAAAAGATCTCAACAACTATTATTTGGATCGCAGTTACATTTTGTACCTGCATTCATGGCCCTCAAAGGATGAATTCTAATGACTTATGTGATCCAAATGATTTTTCCTCTAGTGCCACCCTAAGGTCAGTATTTTTAAATGTCTTGTGAAATATATTTTAGCTTCTGCTGGATGGACAGGCACAAAAGTTCATACAGACATTTAAGGTTGCCAGACGATGAATCCTATTGACTTTGGAGATCCTCTGACTTTTCCTTTAGTACCAGAAATAGGTTGACATTTTTGATTTTTAGTGCAATGTCTCAACAAAAATTAGATGGATTAAAGCAACAAGTCCTCCAACCTAAACGACAACATAGGTCATTTATCAATGCCGTTTCCTGCCGTTACGTTTCCTAAATTAGCGCCCCAACTAATGCCGTTTGTACATGCCTCCCAAAACGACACATACAGTATGAGTGTTATTTAAGTCATGTGACCTCTGTCACATTAAACAAGTGGTTAACATTGTGAAACGGTCACAATTTGGTTAGGTTTAGGTAACAAAAAAGACTTTGTTAGGTATAGGAAAATGTTGTAGTTTGGGTTAAAGTAAGTACATTATGTAAGTCATGTGATGGAAGTCAATAACATTTGTCACGTCACGTACGTCACTAACGCTATTCAAGTTAAAACTCAAAATAACTTGACTTAGTTTCACATGGGTGTCAAACACCATTTTCCTGAGTGTAAGTCCGGGGTTTGACCCATCCAACAACCTTACGCAGACTTTCTGCCAATTTATAATATGTCACTCAAATTCCATTTTTTCTGCCACAATAAACGTAAATATGGGTCGTAATAACATGCTGCACAAACGACCTGTGTGTCTGGTTTTCCTGGTGAGGACAGTCTCCATTAAAGCTTGGTGAGGATGCTCATGTCCTCCCTCAGGATGAATTGTAATACCTTTGGCGTTTCTCTGAACTTCTAAATTTAGTGCCATCAACAGTCCTGATGTTAGCATTTACATCACAGCAGCGCTTCATTACAGCCTCACAGTACCATTAGCAAGGGTTCAGAATGAAAACAGCCCTGTGTTATAACAGCTCAGGGAGGTGCGCTGGTGGTGGCAAGTTGTTTACTGGTGACACAATGAAATAGGATCCAGGAAGTCTGGTTGGAGTGAAAGAGTAATGCATCAACATTGAGTCTTCTTTAAAATAAGACTTGATGTTACAGTGTGGATTTCTATAAGTTTTTCAGGCGTTATCATTAAACTTTGCTTTGTTTTGCACATTTGCCAGCTGTGCATCTTTCCCCACAGGTTAATACCAGCAGATCCACGTCACTTTATTCCCAGTGCCTTCAGACATTTTCAACAATTCATAGCTGATGTCCCGGAGCACATTAGGTTACTCGCTATGTCCTCACTATTGTCACCAACCCCACTTGCTGCTGCACTGTAATATCTCATTGGCTCTCACTGCATACATCTAATATGTTTATGTTTGGTTTTCTGTCATACTGTGTATCCTGCTTGTACTCTGTGTGAGGTCAGCACCAGTTCACCACATCACACGTCCACCATGCACCCATTTATGTTGGTGAAAATGTTTTATTATTTTTTACAGAATATTAAATGTCACAACATGGATTCAAATTCTGGCACATGTTGACCCTGCAGGGGGTTCTCTTACATCTGTTTCCTGTCTGTCTATGTATGTAATACACCCGATTCAACGCCGGGTCACTCATGCAGGAAACCATACATCTACCAGTGGGACAAAGGGGAATTCCCCTCTCTCCGGTTAAAGATATTCATAGAGAGAGAGAAGCAATGTTTAGATGGGAAACACATTAGTGGGGTTCACAGTTAACAAATTTTCACATAAACTGACGGATAAACATATTTAAACATCTAGTTTGTATGTGTGTGCTACCATCAACATTTAAGTCATGTCAGATTTTACTTGTTTGGACGTCTGTACTGTTAACTTGTCTGTAGAACGTTATAATATAGTAAAATAAAATAAATAAACCACTATGTTCATGTATCTGCAACACAGGTACCATGTGAACTGTATAAAAGGAAAATGGAGATTTTCAGACCTACATTATTTGTTTCAGACCAAGGGTAAAACAATACCAACATCACCTCTTCATTTGTACATGAAACACACAATTAGACACTATTGTTTGAGTAAAATTATGTTAAAATAATGACAGACTTTTTGGATCCTAATTTAACTTTAATTTAATGGTTTGAGGGGTGATTTTAAGGACGGACACACACACACACACACACACACACACACACACACACACACACACACACACACACACACACACAAACCTTATTTCACTCGGTCACTGCTTTGATTGACAGACAGACAGGTAAACCATAGGGCATTCCAAGGCTGCTCAGGTGTGTGTGTGTGAGTTGTAGCCTCATCACTATTCATCAGGATCCACTGTATTTGCGTCTCATCTGCATACTGGTCCAACAGGGAACAGATTAGCATTAGAGAGAGAGAGAGAGAAAGATGGAGGGAAGTAGAATCACTTTAATTTTTAACAAGATGATATGAAGGAGACACAAAGACCCAAGTACCGCTGGTGATGCTGCTGACACAGCCAGGAGAGGTAGAAAAGAGAGGCCGGGTGGGGTGTGATGTGTGTATGTGTGTGTGTGTGTGTGTGTGTGTGTGTGTGTGGGTAAGACACCGAGAGGTATCAATCAGAAGAGAATGAGGGTTGTGGAAATGGAAATGAACAGTGGGTCTGTTTTCCAAATGAAAATAACATTAAAGACAATCCTGTGTTAATGTTGCATATTGATCTCTCTGCCTCGCTCATTCACCGTGTGTGTTTGTAGGAACTCAGCTGAACTCACACATCAGTTGTTCATAAATAAATAAGTGAGATAAACAATGTACCACAGTCACAATGGAGTCAATATCTCATTAGTGGACTGCACACAGGCAGACACACACACACACACACACGCACACGCACACACACACACACGTAATTTCCAACACGCGTTACTTATTGTAAAAAACACTGTAACTCATCAGCTTTGTTCACAGCGTGAGTTTTATTCAACCTCCATATTTTATCTGCATGTCCTGGTGTGAGTAAGAATTCACAAGATCCTTGTTAAAGTGTAGATGCCTAAAATGTTTCTGTGTTCATCTTTATATGCTACTAACTTGCTGCCTGCATTATGTAAATAAATACATACCTATAAACATATACACATATAACGCATACTAGCTGATACTGCAGGACAACCAATTAAATACTTTGTCAGTGAACATTTTACAATACTTTCAGTATCAACATTTTGGGATTTACCAGATAAATTCAATTTAAACTTTTTTTGATTGTGAAATGTATTGTATGTGCTTTTGAAGTCACAGGGCGACATTATATGAACATGTCGATTATACCTGTCAACATACACTTTTGTTTACCCTGGAGCACTTGTGAATATAAATATCAGGAATTGATCTTTGGAGCTAATGTTGCTGCATAGCACAGAATCACGTGGAAGAACTACAGTTCAGTGGTGGAATGTAACTTAACGGACATGCCGTAAGTAAGTACAGTTTTTAGGTAGGGGAGAGCGGGGTATGTTGTCACACTTTTCACACTGTCTAACATTTACTGAGCACTGTACATCACAAAATGTCAAAATGTCACACCAAATGAAAGAATGAAGTCTTGGGCAGAAGTTTTGTATTCATTACATCTTCATATCTTATCTCATTATGGAGTTGTAGACTGTTGAATAGAGTGTGCACTTGTGACAATTTGCCCCATTGGCAGGTAAGTTGTCACACTGCTTTGGGTAAGTTGTCACACTGGATTATCAAACAGTAAGAAAACTTAATTGTGAATATTGATTTCAATTTCCAATTGTAACCAGAACTAAAAAAATCAATCAACAATCAAGCCTAGAGAATTAGGAAAATAAATAATTTAATTAAAAACAAAAATGTTGGCAGAGCACACATTAAGTGGCAGAACCTCTTTCTTTCAACTTTAAAATCAAACGTTCTCTGGAGTGCAGATAGATCTATGGTAACTGAATGTAATGCTGCAGATAACTTGCTTAAATGTGTAACTTCTTTACTAACCAGATGTTGTGTTTAAACACAACGACGTACGACGTACATATGTATCTGACTAATCAGACATGTGTTTAGAGTCACAGTTCTGAAAAACATCGCCGGCCCATTTGTTGCATTTCACACACTTAAACCACATCTTCTTTTTACTGTTGAAAATGGCTCTACATAGATAAGGCCAAAAGAGATGTCAGAGGCTTGTGTCAAAATTCTTAGCTGTACTTCTGATTGCTTTGTTCTTCAACTTCACCTGCCTGACTCCCTTTAACATTATGTCAGGTATTGTACTGTCATTCTCTTTCTTCTGTTGATAATTTTCTTCCTTCCTTCAAAAACAGATTTCTCCTTGCAATTACAAATTAATTACAAGCTTATTTGTCTACTACCCTTGTTGCCTAACTAAATTAATAACTGTATGATGTAGTGTGTGTGTGTGTTTGTATCTACTAACACACTTTAATACTAGTGTAAGAGGTAATTGCTAACTTTCACATAGTTTTTTGAGCATGTTCTATGTGTTTATTTGTACTGGGGCAAGTAATCACATGTGACGACTTGCCCCAAACTGACATGTGTGCTAATCTCAAGGTTAGCTTAACATAGCTCTTCAGCTGAAGTATAAAAAGACACGTTATTGTCTCTTCTACTTTGTGCAAAGTTATATACATAAATACATAAAATGTAATGTTTTACTTTTGAACCAAGAAAATAATAAAATTGTGCTTATCTCAGATTAGAGTGACCTTGACCACATGTGATAGATTTTGAGGGTTGATTTCTTTTCCATGATGGTCAGAGATCTTTATTGCTTTCCTTTGTTAAAACCTGGACATGACATGCAGACACTTGGAAATCTTGCCCAAATTGTTGCCTATAAAAATGAACAAAACCCCAGTTTCCTCAATGTCTGTGAACTTTGAAACATGCAGTATTAACCCCATGCAATCTTCAACTTAGCAAAAACACAAACTTCTGAACTGTCACATTATCACAGCTCTTTTGCAGCAGGTAACCCTCTTGGGTTTGTGTGATATGCATATGCATGTTTCCATCATGACAACATCAGGCCCGTGGTGTGTTCACATCAGTGTCCTGAATATAATTAATACCCTTCTCTTTCTTTCTCCTCTGATCTGTATTTTTGACTCACGCTCTCCCTCCATCCTTCACTGTCGCACCATCCCTGCCTTTCCCATGTGACCCTCACATGCTTTGATCTATTACTCCCTCACTGCCACCTTTATGCCACATTCAAACCTTTTATCTATAAAATAGTGTCTTTCTTTTTTTTCTTTATATCATTTAACTCCCTCAGCTCGCTTCTACACGCTTACCATACTAAAGTGAATAATTTACTTGCTACAAAACTGAGTTGGTTTGTGGTAAGATGACGCACAGCTCAGGTCTTGGACTGTAGAGTGTGCTAAAATGGGGGCTGTCAAACCAACCAAAAGTTGCTTAAGTTTTGTGACAACCAACTCTTGCCTTTACCGTAACTGTCCAGAAAACAGCAGTGTGGCTTTTTTGTGTTTACAATCTGATTTGTTTGTCTGTAAATGTACATTGCACCTCTGGAATGTTGGGTGGAGAACTGGTGCCGGCGAAGGACAAGGTAAATGATTCAAATTATTTTCAGACATAAATCATTTACATCCCTCATGCCCATATAGAGGAATCTGTATTAAGTTCAAGTTCTCTATTGCCACATGTGCAGTGGCTACACAATGACCACACCCATACACACATATAGCCTTGCTGACATACAAAAAATATACATACAATTTATGACCATTTCGGCTAGTGTAAAGTGCTTAGTGGCTGATGTGCAAGTTTCATGATGTGCCTAATGCAGTTTTGCTATAACTATGGCCCATGTGAAGTTTGTGGTGGAGTTACAGATGGGAGTGACATTTATTTACTGTCCAGTGCAGTATGTTAGTGTGCTCTCTACAGCACACCTGCAGAAGCTGCTGTGGACTGATAGTGACATGCCAAACTTCCTCAGCCTTCGCAGAAAGTAGTCTTTGGTGAGCCTTCTTAACCAGATGGGCCGTATTCTTTGCCCAGCTTAGATCCTCACTGATGTGTCCAACCATTATTTTTAAATTTTTCTTTAATTTGTCCCACATCTGTAGTTTTGCTGACAGTTTTGCAGCAGTCTATTCTGCAGCAGAGACAAAAAGTCCCATTATGCTGTATCTCCCCTCAGTTGTATGGGGCTTACACATAGTTTCAGTTCAGTGTTTAGCTGTCCGGTCCGGAATTTCACTCTGACCTATCTCATAGTGTCGTTTTTTGTTCAGCACCAAAAAGCAGACAGACACAGTTAGTGACTAGCTGGTGAACACAGTGTATTCATTGATTTAATTAAAAAGCTGATGTTAACTCAAAGCCCCTACAGGTCAAAATACTACTAACATGCGAGAAACAAATTAGGTCTATAATCACCAAACGTACACTTCAGGTTATAAGTAAATGTGCTGTTTACTGAGTTTCTGGAAAAATTTTCTCTGGTTTCCTCAAATTCTTCTTACACTCTAATTTTACACTCTAATTTTATACAAAGCAACTTACAATTGCTAAGTATGTCAGAGGTTGCATGCCTCTGGAGCAACTAGGGGTTAAGTGTCTTGCTCAGGGACACATTAGTGGATGTGTCGCATTGGGGAATTGGACCCGGGTCTCTCACACCAAAGGCATGTGTCTTATCCACTACCGCATCACCACCCCAATTTTATTCATAAATAGAATAAAACATTGTTGCCAGTGTAAGAAGCTTTGATGTAGAAATACCTCAACAGCTTTTCAGCCATCTTTTCTTCATTACACTCTCAATCTTTTATCCACCTTTCCATGTATCAGTCCATCCTCCCTTTGATGGACCCCTTGATGATGATTGTTCTGTTCCCGAATCGACTGCCCTCCTCTCTCTCTTACTCTCCCTCCATCCCTCTGGACCCCTTGGCTTCAAATCTGCCCCACTGTAGTGCCATTCCTAAAGTGTCGAGGTTCCCTGAGGACGTGGACTGGATGGTAGTCCCTCAGGGGCCTGGCACTGGCATATCCTCTGCTCACACACACACACACACACACACACACACACACACACACACACACACACACACACACCCTCTTCAGACAGCAGTAGTCTCAGCGGGGCTGCCTTGGAGCATTGCTGCAGCATGCTGGGTACCTGAGAAGCCAATGATACCAGGGCAAGGCCAGAATATTAAGTGGTGCGTATGTGTGAGTGTGTGTGTGTGTTGCCTGAGTGGGGTCAAAATGCTAAGTGGTAGATTAATCAGTAGTAATTGTGTGTATGGTCCATTAAGGCAAGGGCTGGCTGACAGACATGGGTGAGGCAGAGAGAGAAAAAAAAAGCGATGGGTGTGTGCATGTGTCGACCAACAGAGAAGTGAAACTGGTAGAAATAGCATTTTAACTGTACAATCCTTTCTATGCGGCTCTGGACTCAATATCTTTTTATAAATCCCAGCTCTTGTTTGCTTTTCATGCTCCCCCATCATTAATCTTCCTCTCTTTTTTAGAAATTCATCCATCTGTGCCCAGAGCTGTTGCGAAGTCGCTCTCCTACTTTTAGAAGCAGGAGTTACCGAACAACGGTCACCACTGGAAAAACAAGGCCGCCTTCTGCTATCTGTCTCACTCCGCACTCACGCACGCACGCACGCACGCACGCACGCACGCACGCACGCACGCACGCACACCTTTCCCCCAGTGATCTCTGCTGGCTGATTTGGTATTCAAGTGCTGTTTCAGGCCCAGCAGGCCTAAAGCTCTCTTTGTATTGTTTTATTACCCAGGGGCTAGGCCTTTCCACACACACACACACACACACACACACACACACGCTCATGCTGAAACGCACTTATGCATGCACGCACACATATACTTTAAACAGCGAAGATAGCATACAAGTGCAAAGCAGGATTAGCATATTAGCGTATTAGTATCCTGTCTGTCAATTGGCTCTGTCTGGTTTTCTTTCTCTCACATGCTGTCAGAATGGAGAGGAAGAGTTTCATGTGTAGGAGGCAGAGGAGGGAGAGAAGGAGAAATGGGGGGAGATAAGGAGGAAAGTGAGGAGGAGGAGGAGGAGAAGTAGGTGGAGGGCTGTTCACTCCTCTCCAATAGACAGATGGTAGTCTGACTCCTACTGAGTTGTCAACTGGCCAAGAGAGAAAAAGACAGAGAGAAAGGGGTTGAGAGGAAGAGAGGGAGAGTGAGATGAACCTTTCCTCTACTTTTTCATCTTCTTGTTCAACCTCTCACTCACTTCTGCTGCCAGCTTCAACTCTTTTTACCCATCTCTCTCCTTCTATCCTCTCAGCCGGCCATCAATCTCCCCATTTGCATCTCTGTTTTTGTCGCTCATCCGTCACAGGTTACTATTTTTCATGTGTACTTTGTATCCTTCTTCTCTATGTGTGCATCCATCTCTCTCCCCTCTCTATGCATCTCTCTCTACTGCTCCAGCAGGACTTTAGCTGGCCAAGTTTGTTTGGTGGTGTAACAGAGACAGAGAGAGAGAAACTCTCGAAAATGTGGGGTCACACAGTACAACCCTGGTTTGAAAAGTGGGAGAGTAAAGGAAAACATCAGAGACCAATGAAAGTTTCACACAGTATTTCCATTTCAGGCTACTTTTTAGTGATACTTATTACATACTAATACAACAATTTCAGGAAAAATACTGTACTATTTACTCTTATTTGACATCTGTTAATAGTTACTTCAGATTAACATTTTATATAAAAACATATTAAAATAAAATGCATTGTTAAAGATTAAATCAGTGGCTCCCAGCCTTTTTGGCTTGGGACCAAAAAACAAACAACCAAAACAGAAGACAAAAAAAGAAGTGTTGGGATAAGATTTCAGATGTCTATGAGTTGTTAGTAGTTCCACCAAAGATACATTTCTCCTCTAAACCTCTTCAGAGTTGAAGTCCAAAAAAACGAATACAAAGTTATGTAGCAGAACTTTGTGTTTGTTTTGTACCGCATTAATCATCTCATGACCCCTCAGATTTATCTTGTGACCCTTATGAGGGTGCACAATCCTTAGGCGCGGAAACCAGTGGACTAAACTAGCTAACTATATATAACGTAGTTAGATCTAGCCCCACCATGACTAGCAACAACATAAAAATGCTGCTCATGTATTGTTGCAGCAGTCTGATAATGTCATATGTAATAATGTATATGGAAAAATTCTTCTACAGAATGAGTACTTTTGATACTTTGATGCCAATTCTTCTGTACTTTTACTCTTCTCTCTTACTTTGAATGCAGGACATTTAATTGTAATATTTCTACATAAATGTTTTGGTACTTTTATGTAAGTAAAGGATCTGAATACTTCTTCAGCTTCTGCAAGACTTCTGCAGATAAATCTCATGTACCTTCCTGTCACATCGAATGACTCTCACTTGGTTAATACATTAAATACTTCTTACTTTACTGAGATAAGACATGACCAAAGACCCTGGTTGGACCACTTGAGAGTTGCTTTGTGTTTGAGGAGGTTTGATGCCATGATCTATCTAACACAACAGGGGGCAGTATGGTTCTGTCCATCACCTCTTTCAGCCTGCCAAAATACTGTTATAATGTAATTTAAGACAGCATTTTAAATACAATGAAATAGACTAGGGCTCCTGTGCTGAGTATTAAGCAACTCTATGTGATCTTCAGAGCTGCAAAATCTCAATTATGACTGATGGAATAAAAAAGAATAGCGCAGTGTATTTGTTTGGAAATATATGTAGTAACTTTACAGTTTAACCCCACCTGGACAGGGTTAAAAAACAACATGCTCTCGATTTTCCACGTTTTTTTGTCATGTTGAAAAATGAAACACTGCAGTTTGGCAGTTGGTGCAAAAGGCGAGGGAAAAGGCTTGTTATCAGAGACTCAAGTGGAGCTCCTAACTCCAGTTTTAATCCCTTTTCTCTCAGCTTCTTTCTGCATCAAAGGGGCACGATTACTTCAGAATAACAAGGGGAAATTAGAGCCAACAAAAGATCAATCTTAATTATGATTCAGTATTTTTCCATAGCAGTGGAAAAATCGTGGTAATGGTAAAAGAAATCTTAAAATCATAATTTTGAGCCAGTTTTGTAGTAACTTTAAGTGAGTTTGTGATAGATTTAATTAAAAGACAATCATCTTTGTTAATATCATTGTATTTGGCTGAAGTCAGTAAATGCTGTGATTAATCCACACGTTTGAGTTGATTTACTGTAAGCTCACCAGTGATACAAGACTGATTTAATTAAAAGTATTTGTTGATGCATTTTAAGAAAACAGCTCAAGAAAACCATCAGTTGAAGTACCAATTAGTCCTGAAATGTTGACGGACTTCCAACAAAACGTGATCATTTATGTTCTGAAAACATCCCTTTGTGGAGGTAAACTCTTCTGACATATCGCAGTGTTAAATGCTATATGATATTTAAACTAAACCCGTCATATTGCTAGTGGTGTCTCTGTCCCTTGAGAAAATAGAACTGACAGTTTTTGATGCTAATATTACCCCATATGAACATAAATCCTTGTATCCATCGTATCTGTGTTTGTATTCATTAGCGCTTGCTGTTGCAGCTTCATCAGAAGTAAAAAGGCAGTTTGTTTTGTAGAAACACAAGAGGTTTTTGTAACTCCCTGGCTGTGCATTCGCTCCGTTTGTGTTAATATGGTTTTGCGCTTTTGTCAGCTTGGTATGGTAACAGCGTGTGTGTGTGTGTATGTGTGTGTATGTATCTGCGTGTGTGTGTGTGAACACATTTTTGTCTGTGTGATGTACTGATGAGAAATACTAAAATGACAGCCGTGAGCTGTGTAATGACAGTGTGAGACTTCTGTCACTTTTCAAACAAATTTGTTTTGAGTGTGTGTGTGCTTGTGTGTGTGTGTGTGTGTGTGTGTGGGGGGGGGGGGG